>NC_085138.1:33714114-33789114 GCF_035046485.1 Aedes albopictus | reverse complement strand
TTTTTACTATGAAGACGGAACACGCGATCCTTGTCAAAGTTAATAGTCAATTTGTACGCTCAACTGCTCAAGTGCTGATGGTTGGGATTGATATGAGCGAATGACCTATATCAAGGAAGTGACTACGATTTGCTTTTGGAGTTATTATTTTTGTTGTAAAAAGTTTGTGATTGAAAAAAAATTGAAATATCCTTCCATACTCTTGTCTGAACTACGTTTCACAGTCATAACTTGAGTATTTTTTTTGGCCCATAAGCCAGTTTTACATTCGCCTGTTGTGTTGCAGGCAAGCCATCATTAAAATTTCGTTTACGAAGCAGATCCTAAACCATCCAGGAATTTTTCTTCTACTAGTTACTATCGCATATATGTACGGCGGAGAAACAATTTCATGGCATATGATGTTTATTGTTAACATAACTTATTCACATAAGCGTGCTACCAAACTCACAAAGTGTCGAATATATTTGCATAATTACATACTGCAATCATTATACGATTTTACTCGGTATTTTATTTCATAATGCCAAATTAGGTCGCATTGCTGTATGAATAAAGCCGCATATATGCAAAAACTATCTCGTTATTGTATTCACGCAAAGTCGCATAAGCGAGAATCCTTCATATTAACTGTAGAGTTTGCCCTTGGTGTATAGATGTGCACCGTGCGATCTAATTGAATAATTCTCAAAAACCAGCACACCCAGCACCAGGGATGGCATGCTCCTCAGTGTGAGTGCAAGTGTGCGCGGTTTTTATATGAAAATGAGTTGCACTGTGCACATTTTCAGTGCGGAATGCCATCCCTGCCTAGCACCCAGGTAATGTATGCCACCTTTACTCTCCGTAAATAAGCACATTAAATTATTTTTAAAAGCACTTATCAACAGATACGCTGTGGACTGATATTTTTTAACTGTCGCCATGAGACAGAATCTCTGGTATACATAACAGTACGGTCATCCAGACACGCTACGAACAAGAGTGCGGTCATCCGGACATGCTGTAGACATGGAAGTGGTCATCCGGATACGCTGTGTATAAAAGTGAGGTTACCCGGATACACTGTGGACTGTTTTTTTTTATTGTCGCAATTACTACAGTATGGTCATCCGGACCGGACACCCTGTGGACATGGGTGCGGTCATCCGGATATGCTGTGCACTAGGAAGCGGACGCGCTGTGGACAATTTTTTACTGCCGCCAAGAGAGATTTACTAGAGTGTGGTCATCCGGACACACTGTGGACATAAGTGCGGTCGTCCAGACGCGCTGTGGATTGGGGTGCAGAAATCCAGACGAGCTGTGCATAAGAGTGAGGTCATCCTGAAACACTGTGGGCTGTTTTTTGATTGTCGCCTAGGACAATTACTAGAGTGCGGTCTAGTAATGTAGAGTATGTATGTCTAGTATGTAGATTAGAAAGCGGTAATCTGGACGCGCTGTAGAATGTTTTTTTTTATTATTGTCGACCAGAGACAATTACTACACTGTGGTCATCCGGACGCGCTGTGGGCTGTTTTTTTGATTGTTGCCAAGAGACAATTACTAAAGTGCGGTCATCTAGACACGCTGCCGCTGTGGACTAAAAAGCGGTCAGTCGGTCGCGCTGTGGACTGTTTTTTTTTATTGTCGCCCAGAGACAATTACGAGGTAGTCAAATTTTATATGCAGGTACGCGGGCATGGACAAGAGGATTCTCACAATATATAGACCATATGATTACAATGCATATCAGACATCAAATTGAAAATCACGTAAATATTTGCGCAAACCGGAATAGTGTCATATGGGTAATTCTCGCTGAGACCGGCCCACTATTTACACCTTGTCTTCAAAAATGTTCAAGGTGGCGATTTTCTGAAAGTCCTCGCTGAAAAAGTAAGGAAAACACATTTGATTACCGTTACTCAAATTGATGGACCCCCCGTTAGTTGGAGCAACAACAATTTTTGAAGACCCCTAGATTTAAACCGCTATAACTCGATTTTTTTTAAACCCACATCAAAACGAATTGTTGTTGAAAAGAGGAAAGATAGAGCTTCTATTTACAATTATAAAAAGTTTTGTCGGCCATATTGATTTTGTCTTGGATTTTTATACCAAAACATATTTTTAACCATGATGGCAACCACCGATTTTCAAAATGTTTGCATCAATTGAAAGCTGAGAATTTTATACATAACATATCAATAACTTAGAGATGTCTTTTTCTTCTTTCAAAAGTTATCTGCCGTTTTGTAAACCATGTCACTTTTGCGCACTGGGCCCGATGCCGGCCGTTTACATAAATGCAGAGCCGTAGCGTACGGTTGGCCTGTTACCCGGACAAAACTCGCGGTAATACTACAGCAGCAAGTGACCCTTAGAGCTGTGTCTCAAGGTCGGCTTACTACTGGGCAATCGGAGGGGCTCCGCGACCAGCGTGCAGAGTACTGTCACCTTTCTTGGGTTAGGGGAAAACTATGCAAAATTTGAATGGAAACTATTGGTGTTTATTGAAAAATCTATTGTCTTGAATGGTGTAAGTGTAATTTATTAAAGGACTATTGTACTTTATGGGGTAGAGTGGGTAGTTTTATTGAATATGGGGTTTTGTGGACGTACCGGTACTGCTGCTGTAGTAGAGCGCTGCGTAGACTCGATGCCGATACCGATGCTGCTGCGGCTGGACGGCCTGTCCGCCAACGGATTTACGGCTTGGGGTGGTGTAGTAGTGGTCGGAAAATGGCTATTGGATCGGTAGTAGATCGGCTTGACGGAATGGTGCGATCTACGTGTCTCGCTGGCGTCTTCCCTCCTTGACGGATATCGACAGAGCCCAGGACAAGGCCGGAGAGACTCTGCCGAGAGGGGTCCTCCTTAACGGTTAGGGCACCTTAGGGCCCGAGGAACAGGTCTAATGCGGATAGTGACTTCGCAACTGCAGAGCGTATTGTGGTCTTTTACGTGTTAGGCGTAGTGGCCAACAAGGGACCACTAGGCCGACCCGTGTGCTTGGCCAACTCTACGTTGGCGTTCAAAATGGTGGTGGTGTACCGTAAGGTACCACAAAAGGTCCTGATTGAACAGTAGCTAATCACCCGTATTGTTTCACCACTCACTTTTCAAACTTCTAGGGACACTTTTATTTAACTTTATTTTAACGATCCGAAGCACACGAACGCCAGATACTTTATGAGGAATGGCGGGTCCTTGTGGGCCAATCCCTGCCTTTTCCTCTTTCAGAGACGACTATTGTTGCCACCCCCTTTTGTCCTGCGGTCTACGCCCGCCTCATAATGTTGTTCTCCCCACTATGTCTCAGGCAACATGTCTTCTACTTGTCCCCACTCTATACCGTTGTAATGTTCTAACAATTTGAAATTTGAAACTATCTAACCCTACTCACAAACATACAATTTTTATTCATTATAATTTAATTGACCCTACTAACCCAACACCTAATAACCTAAGAGACGTGACAGTATACAAAATAAACAAATAGCACATATTAAAAATCATAAAATATTGTAACACACGGTTACAGGCCTCCGCTAAGGGCGCCAGTCTCAAAGGGGCGCCGAAAGAACATAAAGCTTGAAGGAAACAGGAGTATGCTACTGTTTTCTTGAATGTTATCAAGATTTCATCATTACCAATATTTGAGAATGATCATATGTTTTTACGTTCACTGAGGATACTGCAACTCCGAAAATCATACGAATCAACTATGATTTTTTGCCACAAGAAATTCTTGCGAAAAACATAGTGACGAACTATGATTTTAGATTTAAAGCGCCTACTATTATTGTCATACTGTTATTGTTTGAATTTCATAAAACTCACGTATGAAAATCATATCGATAACGTAGAAAAATTGAAACTATGTCTTATGACTATCATACATATTTTTATGAGATATTTTGCACAAATTAAAAAAAAAACGCAACCTGGAATCGAACCAAGAACGTCAAGGTAGACGAGTGCGTGCTTTACTCATACGCCAATCGACGCTTCGGAAGTTGAAGTGGTTAGAAGCCAATAAAAGGTTTTGTTGTTTTTCAGCAATGGTGTTTCATAACACATCTTATGATTTTCATATGAAGCTTCTTATGAGATTTTTCATACGATAAGTCTTTTGGATTTCGCTTTTCAATGTATGAAAAGCATACGAGAACTATGAAATGATGAAAAAAATTAAAATTACTGATAAGATGTGAACTATGAAAAACATACGAACAGTATCCTCAGTGTTCTTCCACATTCTTCAGATTTCTCTAGATTATTTTGAATTTTTATGTTACCTGGGAATTTAAATACTTTTTTTTTGTTTTGAGAAGCTATTTTCGTTTTTTTTTATTAAGCAATAGATAATCAATAAGCTTTCGACAGTTTAGTGAAAGTTTCTTCCTGTAAATTCCAAAACATTCGCACTAGGAAAGGTCTTGACACAGAGAGTTGTGGTTACGTGTGTGGTCTTGAGGTTACGTTCGAGGATTTTCTTCGCATTAAATGAAAGTATTTCAAATGAAAAAAAATCCGACCGTGCTCTTTTAGTTCACACAACTGTTATTTCCAGTAAATGTTTGTTTGCGCTTAACCTCTTGTAGATCTTGCAGAATTGTTTACGTCGTTTTCACCCAAAAAGTTTTTTTTATTTCTATTCCCTCAAATAAAAATTTATATTCCAGAAATTACTTCATCAATTTAACCAAATATTCCTTCAACATTTTTTGCTAGGTTGCCTTCAGAAAATCTTTCAAAAAATATTTCAGAAATTTTCTCAAAGGATTTTTTTGAAAAATTCTTTAAGAATTCCTCTAAAAAATTTTTTAGAAACTCATTCAGGAATGGAGAGGCGAACCAGCCAAGGGCTGAAAGTCTCTTTAATAGAGACAAATCAATCAATTCAGGAATTAAAAAAAATCAAATAAAAAATTCTTCTGCAGATTCTTCTTTTCTTGAAATTTCTCAAAGGAATTTCTAAATTCCATCAGAAATTCTTCCAGGAAAGCTTTCAGGCAGTTATCTAGGAGTTTATTCAGAAATTAGTCAAAGAATTTGTCCCGATATCTTTCCAAGAATTTTGTTGAATAATCGTCCAATTTATTCAGAGTTCATAAATTGTCTTTGGAATTCTTCTAGAAATTCCTGCAAAAGTATCTTTAAGGCTTAGGTACCTAAGAACTCTTCAATAGATTTTCTCAGTAATTCCGCCATAAATTCCTATGAAAAACCCTGCAGAGATTCCGTTAGAAATCCAAAGAATTCCTTCAGAAATTCTTCCAGGGATTTTTTTTAGAAAATCTTCTACGGCTTTCTTTAGAAATTCGACTAAAGTTTACTTCTGAAAGTCATCTATAAATTTCTTAAAAAACAAATAATCTATCATATCGCCTGGAAACTCTTCCGTCCCGAAATTGTTCCAAGCTTACTAAGGACTGCTTGATATATTTCTGCAGGAATTCCATAAATTTCCTTATAAACTCCTCCAGAAATCGTAAATTTGGAATTCATCCAGAAATTTCTCCAGATTTTCCGTTAGAAAATCTGCTTTTGATTCCATCCAAAATGTATCTAATGGTTTCTTTTGAAAGCCTTCCCCTGAAACTCAATTAAGTACAAAACAAACAAAAAAAAAATAAAAAATACTGTAAGGTTTGTTGTAGAAAATGTTGCATAATTTATTTATATTATGAATCTGAAATATTATTTTTGATTATTGAGCTGGTTTTAGTGAGATTCTTGAAATGCAAAATGTGTTTGTACTTATACTTGCATGAGAGAAAAAGATTTTGGATAATTTTTGAGTGACTCCAATTGAAATTCCTACAGAAACTACACGAAATGAAAAATACTATAAGAAAATAAAAACAAAATCGAAGGGAATATGTGGGGCGCCAACCTAAACCAAATTTGCCAAGGGCGCCATGGGACCACGCTACGGTTCTGCATAAATGCTACGTTTTTTCGCAATGTTTACGAACACGAATTTAAAATCTGAACCCACTAATGGCAAGCTGAAGGTTTAAGCTTTTCAAAACACTAAAAAAGTTATACAAACAATGCCCGTATCATTGAGAAACAATCAAAAACGGAAACGAACCTCCGATTTACCCAAATTTTGCGGCAGGTGCCTTTGTGTAT
Organism: Aedes albopictus; assembly: GCF_035046485.1. NCBI lineage: Eukaryota > Metazoa > Arthropoda > Insecta > Diptera > Culicidae > Aedes > Aedes albopictus. Next base: position 33,782,985 of record NC_085138.1, on the reverse strand, counting down.
ACATGCAGGCGTACCCAAGAAACAATCAGCATGCCTTAAAGGTTTACTCAAGTTTATTCCTGGTTTTAAACGAGTATGTGAAAAAGCTAGTTGTTCTATATTAGTTTTATGTGGTAGTTTTTCACTTTGCAACTTTGGCATTCCTTAAAACAATCATATAACTTCTGCTATAAACATCTTCAGTGAAAGACTAGTAGACTAGTAAGTAGTCATGGATTGGTTTTATCACTTATTATATACCATTTCAATAAAACTTTCATTTGCGGTTGTTGTCGGAGAGTTTTTTTTGTAAACAAACACACAAAATTGTGAGGCAATGCATAAAACCAACAAAAGATTTCGTGGTCGTAACATAGACCAAAAAAATGCTGTGATAATACCGCTAGTTCTATCATAAGCTCAGATATGACCACCTCAGGAGGGTTAGTCCTATTGGATGACTCATCAGGAACACAGAGTTTTATCAGAAAAATATGTCGCCTAGCCGGGATAATTTATGTAAATACAGAAAAATCATTACTAAATATTATGATTTTACGTACAGTTTGAGATCAAACTTAACGATTCAACACGTTTCCGTCATGCTTATTTTCAGAAAAATTACATAATGTCTTTGAAACTCCGCTATGTTGAAAAACCCTTTTAAGCACCCAATTCCATCGAGTAAATTAAATGCATTTAACTTCCAATTAATGCACAGTTTGTGTGGCGCAATTATTTTTTGTCATTATCACAGTCACATTCATCACAAATTTCCCGTGGCATGTCTCATAACACGTATTAAATAGGAAAACAAATCTGAATTTCAGATCGACATCTTTTCAATTGATGGCTGCATAAAAAAAAAAAACAAGCATAATTTTTTCTGAAGATCGAACATTAGTGAGAAATAAACAAAACAAATGTTTGACAAGTCAGAAGATGGTTTTATTTAGAAGGTTGTATCGGGGATACGATAAAACTATGATACAACCCGAAATCCTAAGCCAGTTTGCATACGTAAGTCCTGTAGATCGTAATAAGACTGGGCCAACTAGCCAGAACGTGGGCTTATGGAGGCATATTAAACCTCGAGATGACTTTAAAGTCGGCATCAATGGTTTTATGTTTAGGGTTTTTGAATCGCTAAAAAACTTCGATAAAATCAAAATTGTTACTTGGGGTAAACTCGGATGCTGTTGCATGTTGTTTTTTTTTCTTTTTTTTTAACCCTCCACTGACCCCCACACCAAAGAGCTCACCCTGGTAATGGACACTTACTAAAAAAAAGAAGTTAATATTCGCGGAGACAAGTAATACAAATAAAGTGAAATCCCAGTGGAACTTAGTTCCTTTGTTGTTGCCGGTGCGCATGGAAATGTATGGAGAAAACGTGGCTTAATTTACAAAACTGCAGATAACTTTTGATAGGAAAAAAAGACATCTTTAATTTTTTGATATGTTATGTATAAATGTCTCATCTTTCAATTGATGCAAAAATTTTGAAAATCGGTGGTTGCCATCATGTTGAAAACAATGTTTTGGTATAAAAATTCAAGATGGCGGCCAAAATCAATATGGACGACTTAACTTTTTATAATTGTAAATAGTAGCTTTATCTTTCCTCTTTTCAACCACAATTCGTTTTGACGTGGTTTTTGGAGAAAATTTTAAGTTATAACGGTTTAAATGAGCCACCATTTGGCCAAAATCGAGGGGTCTTCAACAATTGTTGTAGCTCCAACTAACGGGAGGTCCATCAATTTGAGTAACCAAATGCATTTTCCTTACTTTCTTAGCGAGGACTTTCAGAAAATCAACACCTTGAACATTTTTGAAGATAAGATGTAAATAGTGGGCCGGTCTCAGCGAGAACTACCCATATATCAACTGGTAGAGCTACTCGAATGCTGAAGGAAAAAGCTGATTTGAAGAAAGAGATGTATACGATTGAAACATTGATCTTGATCATAACCTGGAGCCTCGAATTTTCTAGAGCCAATTTTCTTCAACGGCCCAAACACAAAACACACAGGAAGTCCATCGCTAATTCATGCAAATCACCCTTTGGTGGTGCTAATGCTTCCTTCCTGTCGTGTCGGGTTAACACACCAATCATCCGATTAGCAGCACCATCAATTTGCATTTATTGTTGATCATTTCTGAGTCCTCTTTCAACACACTTACTATTCCAAAGGTATCGTCCTTAGTTTAGTATAACAGGCAAATCACAACCCTAGCTAGCACACAAACCGGACCGGACCAGACCGGACCGGAAAGTCCGTCTATCGTCGGAAGCGCACTGCAAATGAATCGACTTCCCACACGCTTCACCGGGGGCCAGAGTCAGAGTCAGAGCTAAGCCACCGCACCGACGGATAGCTACCGGTCGGTGGTGGTCTTCGGCAATAGAGTTGTTTTCTTTGCGGATGAAAAATATACACGTTTCGGGGGTAGATAACTATCAATTGACTGTGCAATGTGCAGTTACTGTGGTGGATGGTGTCTTACCATCATTTGGAACACGGTTGCATGCTTTTGGAAATCAAGATAGGATACCGAAAGGAGCAGATTTGGAATTTGCACGGAGCAAATTAATTTATTGAAATTCATCACGCAACCGCAAGGGATCTTGAGTTTAAACCTCTACGATTGGATGTCGGAGTGAAATAGTAAATTTATGATATTTTGATTCTAATTTTTTCATCGATGGTAGGTGTTATATTCGTTTTTTTTTATCTAATTAATTCTTGTGAATTCTAAATTACATCTAAAACTTCATTCAGAAGTGTGTTCACTTCTGCTCCGTTAAATATTCAACTTTTCCATTTCAGTAGTAGATTGAAAAATTGACTAGATTCATTTGATAGAGGTACAACTTGTGCTGCTAACATCTTACAACCCTTTGCATGAAAACTCTTCCAAAACAAAACAAACTGTTTTCGCCGTGTCACTCATTTCACTAGCATCATGACTGAGCATTGTCTATAGAGGGCATTCAACCAGCAATTAACGATCGATATTCTTCGTATCAAAAGAGACTCATAAATATTTATCCAGACCACGGAGTGCATTAGTGAAAGCACATTTTTCGAACCACTAGTACCCACGGGAACTACGCATATCTCTACCTCCACTCGATTGCAAAGCTAATACTGATTTTGTGAAAATATTGTGGTCATCGAAACATTTCGGTGATAGCCATTGCTAGAACCTGGATCAATATGTACATGTACATGTACAAATTTCTGGGTAGTTGTAGCGGGCAAGTTGCGTGTATAGTTTTGCATATCTGAATGAAATGCTTTCTACTAGTTTTTAGGAGCATAAAGTAAATAACCGTGGGCTGCTATACGAATGCTACAGTCAAAGTTTAGATTCAAATCAACTTAGAAAAACACAACCACAGATTGCGAACCGAGGAAACCCAAATTCTCGTTGTCCAGAAAATTCAGCTCAAACCAGAACGCGGTGTACTTGTACTTCACTGCCATGATCGCATATAAGTCACATGTTTGCTGGATTTCCTATGCATGTAAGACAGATATGTAATTCACGGCAGTGCAGGTGTGCTTACTTTGGTGCAGAACGAAAAAAAAAACGAATTGTTTGCAGCGTGAATGTAGATTGTAGAAGCATAAATTTGACTGAGTTTGGAAGTTTTGCATACTTGACGTTAACTGCCGAGCGAGAGCAAATGAGAAAAAAATAGGAGTCTTTGGTGTAGTTCCAAATAAGTTCTTCAATAAGGGTCCTCAAAATCTGATTATTTTTAAGCTCTATTCTAATCCATATAGAATATAGATACAATACATCTATAATGAATGAAAAAGATATTATTAAGATAATGACTGTCAGATGACATTGTCCGATCACGGACACTTGAATGACGAAGGTTAGAGGATCCCAGCTGGGGCGGCCAATTCCTCTTCGGAATGCTGGGGATGATGCTCAGACTGTGTAATCGGTTTCTGATAACTGTCCTGAAAAGTACTGGTGGTTCGGCTACATGGAGAAAGAAAACTGCTTTCTGTTGCTGACTAGACGTTTATTGATGTGTGTCATGCAACGGCTAGAAACTGAATGACAAATCGATCAATGGAGGTTGGATAGGATATGGGTGTTGTAAGTGTTGGTGGCCGAAATACTCGTGGCTACTCGAGTTGTGTCGAAATAACTCAGAAATTCTTCATAAATTACTACAACAGTGTTACGTTTCACATAAAACTTTAAAATTTTCCATACAGAAGATTGTTCAATCCCAGCTGAAATCTCAAAGAAGTCCTGGGAGGTTTCCATATAGGAATTCTGGGTGAAATATTTGGAAAAAGATTTAGAGGAATCCCGGCTGGAAGCTCGGAATCCTTGAAAAAATCAAAGAAGAAACCCCGGGTGGAATTAGTGGGAATCTTTCAAAGGTACTTATATCCAAAGGAACTCCCATTGCATTCTTTGAATATATATTGGCAAAAATCTTTGAAAGAATACTGTGAGAAATATGTGGAGAGATCCCAGCAGGAATTCCTCAAGGAATTCCGGATGAAGTTCCTAGAAGAATCCTTACAAGATTTTCCAACGCATTCCCGGCAGAAATCCCTGAAGGAGTCCCATAGAGAATAGCTGATGGAAACCTTAGAGGATTTATGCTAGGAACCCCAGCTGGAAGCCCTGAAAGAATCATAGAAGAAATCCCGAAGGAATTCCTGATTAATTGGAAAAATCCAAAACAACATAAACCCCCCGAGGCTAAATTGGGAGACAAGTTTTCAGAATAAAAGCCATTATATCAAAAACAAATTTAGGCTGCGCTGTTTTGAAGCTAGACTAAAATTGAATGTTAATTATCTCATTGTTCATTGTTTTTAACGTTAAATAGGTAAACAAAAGTCATTGATTGGCGAAGTTAGGTGAGGAGGTTGTGTTGAAGCAAAAGTAAATGATTCCCGAAACCGCATGAACAATATTTCATTCAGATCGAAATCTATCGAGTTAAAAAGGGCGTATTTTCCTTTTTTTGTTGGAAATGCTCTATGTCTGACTGTGTGGAGCTGAGACAAGAAGTAGGCATGACTGCACAGTGAAAAGGACTATTTGGGGGGAGTTTTGAACCGCCTTTTCTGAGCCAGTATTATTTTTTTTCAGAGTTTTAGAACTTTATGTTGATACCACCGGTTTCAAAGACATTTTACATATTGACAACAGGACAACAACTTGGCAGCTACGCCCAGTACAAAATCCGATGAACAAATCATCGGTTGGGAATCACCCAACAAACCGCTCCCACTGGTTCTGGCCGAAGTCTATAGTCCACACAAATTTTGAAAATGTTGTATGGGCGAAAGTCTACGAGGGGGGGGGGGTCTGAGAATGCCACATGAGTTTACGGACAACGTCTAATATTCGTAAAAAAATATCAACAGCTTTTTCAGATTTTTTTCCCATTATAGTAGAAGCTCCAAGATTCCTCCTCCAAGAAGATCTCTTAGAAAACAAAATCATAATAAGTGAAAATCCTGCAGTAATTTCCGAGAAGTATCCGCAAGATTTCTCGGAAAAAATACTGAAGGAACTCCTGCAAAAATAAAAACTAAAAACTAAAATAACGGACAAAATACCTAGAGTCATCCGTGCAGAAACTCCTGAAAATATTCTTGAATAAGCTGGAATAACTTAAAAAAAAAAACAAAATAATTCCCACAGCTTTGCCTCAAAAAATCGCTGATGAATTTTAGGAAAAAAAAAAGAACTTCTAAAGGGTTTTCTAAAACAAAAATCCTAAAAAAGTTTTGAAGAAACTCTTGAAACAAAAACAGAATAAATTCTTATAGAAACTTCCAGTAGGAATAGATATTCTTCTCTTTCGACGGAAGAATTCCAGAAGGAATTTCTACGAAAGTGGGAAGAGCTCCTGGAAGAACTCCTTGAGAAACTTCTGAAAAAAAAATCTGGAGTAACTTTCGAACAAATTCGAACGAATTTGCTGTATAAATCTCAAAGAAATTTCCAAAAGAACTTTTGGAAAACAAATTCAAAGGAGCTTCTCGATGAAATCACAATGGAAATTTTTAATTAGCATAAGTACTTCTGAAAGAGCTCCTGAAGCAGATTTTGGAAAAATTTCCGCTGGAAGTTCTTTAAGAATTACCAGTGATACTCGTAGAAGTTAGAGGGATTCTAAGGGGAACTCCTAAAATAAAATTCAGATGGAATTTCTGAAGGAAGTTTCAGCTGAACACCTAGAGGAGCTCCTGGAAGAACTGCGAGAAGAATTCCCAGACAAAATCCCGAACGAATTCCCAACGGAACTCTCAGAAGAATTACCAATGGAAGTATCAAGGGGATACTCCAGAAATTTCTGTGAACTTCGTAGGAGAATTCTCAGTGGAACTCCTAGGGGATTCCCCAGTTTGATCCCTAGAAAAAATCCTAGTGGAGCTCCTCAGAGGAAACTTTTTCTAAGGAAATTTCTGGAGGAACTTCTACAGGAACCCCTACAGGGACTGTATAACTATTAGAGAAATTCCCAGTGAAACTCGTAGAGGGATTCCAAACAAACATTTTTGCTGTACAAGAGTGGAACGAACCACTCTTAAGCAAACTTCAGCTTAAGAAACAGTTATTCAACTAGTTATGTTTCTTGGGTTTACAGTGGAAATCAAGAAAAAAAAATCCAATTAGAACTTTTAGAAAGAACCCTGGTAGAATTCCTTATGAAACTCACCTTTATTGCTTCTGAATTCTTCAACAATATTCCCGGCGGAACACCTGGAGTATTTCTCAATGGAATTCATTATGGGCTTTCCAGATTAACTCCTGAAGAAATTCTCAGTTGAAATCTTAGAGGTATCCACAATGGAACTTCTAGAAATTTTCCCAAGAGAACTCACAGAGGAATTCTCTAAAAAAATCTTAGAGAATTGCCGTGGAACTCATAGAGAGGCTTCCCGGCGAAACCGCTAAAGATTCTCCCAGAATGTCCGAGGACTTTCCCAAGAACTCTTGCTAAGATTTCTCCTGGAACTCCTACGAAGTACTTTTTCAGGAACTTTTTCGAAAACATGTTCAGGAATTCCTACAAAGGTCGTACGAGCTATTTATTTCCAATCCTACGAATATTATTTTAAAAATATCTACCATTTAAAAAATAAATAATTTACCTACAAGGAATCCTATAGAAATTTATTCTAGGACATATCCTGCAATTTTTAGAAGGAAAACTCCAGAAGTTTCTCTGGGAATTGCTCAAAGAGTTGTTAGAAGATGACACCAGGAATTCATCTAAAGGCTTTTTTCCCCAAGGATTGTTCCGGCATTTCTTGAAGATTTTCTTCAGTAAATTCTCCAAAAAATCACCAAAGTTTCCTACAAAAAAAATCGAGGGCTGTTCCAGAGGACTCCCAAGAAAGTTCACCAAGGTTCCCTTTTGAAATGTCCACACGAATTATTTCAAGAGTTCATCCAGAAACTGTTCTTTGTATTGCAGCGGAAATTCCTCCAAACATTTCTCGAAAGAATTATTCATATTTTTTATAAGTTTTTCGAATACTAAATTCTGGAAACAAGGATTTCTTCAGAAATTACTTCGAAGATTTCTCCAGAAATTATATCAAGCATTTCTCCAAAAGTTCCTCGGAAAATGCCTTAAAAATATCCTATTGAAATTACTCCAAGTCTTTCTCCAGAAATGTCCCAGTTAATTTTTCCACGAATTCTTCTGGTAAAACTGCCAAGGTTTCCTCTAGAAACTCCTCTAGTAATTCCTCTATCAATTTATCTGAAACCTAAAACCTGATTGATTTATCTTTATTTGAGAGACTTTCAGCCCTTGGCTGGTTCGTCTCTACCTAAAACCTCCTTCATGAACTCATCGAAAACGTCCTCCTAGATTCCTCCAGAAGCTGTTCTACGGAGCCTGGAGAAGATGTTTCCAAAGAATCTGTCCATGGATGTTTCCAAAAATTCCTTGAAAATTATTCTCAAATTCTCTCTGGAATTCTTAAGATGACGTCTACAGAATTTTCTCTAGGCATGTCTAAGAAGATTATTCAAGGAAACTTTGGAATTACTCCAAAGCTTCCTCCAAAAATTACTCCGATATATTTGTTGAAATTTCTCCAAAAATTTCTTTGAAAACTCTTCCAGAAGTTTTTCCGAGGTTCCCACTTCTTTAAAAATTACCTTGGGAATATTTTTTAGCAAGTTCTCTGAAGCTCCATGAGAACTTTCAAACCTGCCATTACAAACTCTTCCGTGGATTTTGCCGGAAAATTTCCTAGATTTTTTTTCTTGGAATTACTCTAGGAATTCTTAGTAAAAATCTTTCAATAATTTATGTTCATTTTAAAACTTAAACCGCAAAGACTTTCATGAATAAATCATGAAAATCATGAATTTCTTGGAAAATCTATGAGCCATTTCGTGGCGAAATTCCCAAAAGCATTTCTGAAACATGAACTGAGATAATTTATTTTGAACGTCGTCACAAGTTAAAACGAAAATACGCGAGCATCATGTCATTTTGCGATGATCAATCGTCATAACGGTTACTTCCATATTGTTTTAAAATCAAAATTCCCACACATTATGTATTCGAGAAAATTGAGGCCAGGCTACTGAAATGCATCACTCCTGCTTGTCAACAAAATCACAGTTATGTCCTATTATGACTGAGCAAAGGAATCCAGAAACACATTACTGAAATTCATTATTTAGTGCAAATTTATGTGAAGATGAAATAGCCTATCAAACTAGAGTTTCCAGACGTCGTAAATGCGAACAAAACTCATTTAACCCGGCAGCGGTCGCGTCGTGTACTCGTAAAACTTAATAATCAGCAAATACCTACCTCCAGTCCATTTTGCTGGGCACTGCAGTTGCTAATGTTCAGCGATCCACTGATGAAGTCGTTCTGCACGTCCACGATGAGATAGGCGCTGATTGGTCGTACAATCTGAAATGATAGACGAACGACAGGAAAAACGAAGTTAAATTATGGTTGATTGGAAGTCGTAGGGATGTTGAGGTTCTCGAAGCATTTTTTTTTCCAACCCAGGATTATTTCTAGAAAGTCCTTGATGAACCTTGGTTGAACACAACTACAGCATTTCGAACTGTAGAGTAAGGCTGGTCCAATAAAGCCATAAAAAGTTAAAAAGAAAAAGTAATTATCTCATGTAGAATCCTACGTTTCATCACGTAAGTCAATCTCAAACACAAAGTTTGAGAAACCCTATCCGAAAGGATCTTCTTTACTAGCCAATATACACTACCCGCCATAAATATGGAATCGCATCTTCTAGTATTGCAACACCCCAATTGAATATTGCAGCACCCCAAAAAGTTTGGCATCACCTGAAAACCTTATTTTTTACTAAACTATATCTCAAAAACCGTATCCTCTGCAAAGTTTAGACCTTCGGCAAAGTTGTTCAGCAGGTTTATGACCTTCACATGGTGAAATGTTTGGTACGTAATTCCGCCATTATGTGGCGCTAGTGTGCATTTACAATGAAGTACTTTGACATGGTTTATCTCAAGATTCTGACCACTTAGAATGTTCGTGTCTTCAGCAATGATGATCAGAAGAGTTATGGCTATCAAATGGTGGTAATTTTAGTGCGTAATTCCGCCGCTATGTGGCGCTAGTGTGCATTTACAATAAAGTACTTTGACATGGTTTATCTCATGATTCTGACCACTTAGAATGTTCGTGTCTTCAGCAATGTTGATCACAAGGTCTATGTCTATCAAATGGTGGTAATTTTAGTGCGTAATTCCGCCGCTATGTGTCGCCAGTGTACATTTAAAATGAAATACTTTGACATGGTTTATCTCAAGATTCTGACCACCTAGAAAGTTCGTGTCTTCAGCAATGTTGATCAGAAGGTCTATGGCTATCAAATGGTGGTTGGTTCAGTGCGTATTTCCGCCGCTATGTGGCGCTAGTGTGCATTTACAATGAAGTACTTTGACATGGTTTATCTCAAGATTCTGACCACCTAGAAAGTTCGTGTCTTCAGCAATTATGATCAGAAGAGTTATGGCTATCAAATGGTGGTAATTTTAGTGCGTAATTCCGCCGCTATGTGTCGCCAGTGTGCATTGAATTGTCGCCAGTGGAACCTTGAAAGAAACTGGAGAAATCCATGAAGAAAATTCTGGGCTTATCTCTGCAGGAACTGCTGTATGAAATCCTGAAGGAACGACTGCAGAATCAACGAAAAATATCCAGGAGAAATTCCGAAAGATTTTCCAGCAGAAAACCTCAAAAGAATTCAAGTGGGAGTTTAGAAGAATATTAGAAAAAGAATCCCCAAAGGAATTCTAAGAGGAATCAACGAAAATTACCTAAGAGGTTTTTCTGGAGGAATTCCAGGAGAAATCCCTGAGAGAATTCCAGTAGGAATCCCCGAAGGAATTCTAAGAGGAATCCCCGCAGGATTCCAGAAGGAATCTTCGAAGGAATCTCTCAAGATATTGCAGGAGAAGTTTATGCAGGAATCTCAGGAGGAGCCACCGAAAGAACTTCGGAAGAAATCTTCGAAGGAATTGCGAGCGGAATCCTCAAAGGTTTTTTAAGAGGAAACCCCCAAGAGGAATTTCCATAGGAAGTCAGAAGGAATCCCCGAATCCTTGAAGGAACTCTAGGAAGAATCCACGAATTCTAAAAAGAATTCCCGAAGGAATTCTTGGAGAAATCACCGAATAAATTCAAAAAGGAAACCCTGAAGAAATTCCATGAAGAATTTAAGGAATTCCAGGAGGAATCACCAAAAAAAATAAAAAAAGGAATCGCCACAGGAATTCCAAGAGGAAACTTCAAAGTTATTCCAGGAGGAGTTTCCGTGTTAATTTTAGGAGGAATCCCCGACGGAATATCAGGAGGAATAGCCGAAGAAATATCAAGAGGAAACTTTGAAGGAAGTCCAGCAGGAATCCACGAAGGAATTCCAAGGCAAATCCCCGAAGGAACTCTAAGAGGATACCCCGAAGGAATTCCCGGTGGAATCCATGAAGGAAGTCCAGGAGGAATCTCCAAAGAATTCCAGAAAGAATTTTTCAAAGTAATTCGTGAAGGAATCCTCAAAAGACTTCTAGGAGGAACCATCGAAAAAAAATTAGAGGAATCCTCGAAGAAATTTCATGAGGAACCCGTGGACAAAATTGAAAAGGAATCTTCGAAGGAATTTTAGGGGGAATCCCCAAAGGCATTTCAGGAGGAATCCCCGCAGGAATTTCAAGAGCAAATTCCGAAAATAATCCTGCATGATTCCCAAAGGAATTCCAGCAGGACTCTAGTGGGAACTTCCAAGGGAATTCGGGTGAGAATCTCCAAAGGATTTCAATAACGGATCAACGAAAAATATCCTCTGAAAGAGTTCCAGGAGAAATCCTTGAGGGAATTCTAGAGGAATCACCGAAGGAATTCCAAGAGGAATCTCCGAATGAATTCTATAAGAAATTCCCCAAGGAATTCCAGTAGGAAACCCCGAAGGAATTCTAGGTGGAATCCCCGAGGGAATTCAATGGAACATTTCTGGAGCAATCTCCGAAGAAATTCGAAGGGGAATCACAACTGAAATCCCAAGAGGAAACTCCAAAGGAAATCCAGGAAAAACCTCCGAAGTAATTACTGGAGGAGTTCCCGTAGAAATTCCAGGGGTAATCCCCGACGGAATGTCAGGAGGAATCCCCGAAATAATTCCAGGAGAAATCCCCAAAATAACTCTAGGATGAGACCCCGAACGAATTCCAAAAGAAATCTCCGAAAGAATTCAACGAGAAATCTCCGAAGGAATCCCTGAAGGAAGTCCAGAATGAATACTTCCAGGAGGACATCCTGAAGAAATTTCAAGAGAAATCTCCGAAGAAATTACAGGAGAAATCTCAGGGGGAAGAGGAAACCCCATAGGAATTTCAGAATAAATCTCCGAGGAAACACTAGGAGAAATCCCCGAAGAAATTTCAGGAGGACTCCTGGATGAATTCTATGAGGAATCCCTGGTGGAAATCAAGGAGGAATCTTCGTGGGAATTCTAAAAAAAATCATCGAAGAAATTTCAGGAGGAAACCCCGAAGGAATTTTAAAAGAAATCCACGACAGCGTATCAGGAGAAATCCCCGAAAGAATTTCAAGAGGAATCCTTGTAGGAATGCAACATTAATTTTGTTTGTGCACTGATCACCGGCGCGAAAAATAAAAACCGGCGGCGTAACAAACTGCGGCGTATGGCCTAGGTGATCAGAATCATGAGACAAACCATGTCAAAATACTTCGTTTTAAATGCACACTGGCGCCACATAGCGACGGAATTACGCACTAAAATTACCACCATTTGATAGCCATAGACCGTCTGATCAACTTTGCCGAAGACACGAACTTTCTAGGTGCCCAGAATCATGAGATAACCCATGTCGAAGTACTTCGTTTTAAACGCACACTGGCGCCACCTAGCGGCGGAATTACGCACTAAACTTACAACCATTTGATAGCCATAGACCGCCTGATCAACTTTGTCGAAGACACGAACTTTCTAGGTGGTCAGAATCATGAGATAACCCATGTCAAAGTACTTCGTTTTAAGCGCACACTGGCGCCACCTAGTGGCGGAATTACGCACTAAACTTACCACCATTTGATAGCCATAGACCGTCTGATCAACTTTGCCGAAGACACGAACTTTCTAGGTGGTCAGAATCATGAGATAACCCATGTCAAAGTACTTCGTTTTAAACGCACACTGGCGCCACCTAGCGGCAGAATTACGCACTAAACCTACCACCATTTGATAGCCATAGGTCCTCTGATCAACTTTGCTGAAGGTCTAAACTATGCAGGTGATACGGTTTTTGAGATACAGTTCAGAAAGTGATGAAGTCTTCAGGTGATGCCAAACTTTCTGGGGGTGCTGCAATATTCAACTGGGGTGTTGCAATACTAGGCGATGCGATTCCATATTTATGACGGGTACGCATCACATGTAGGTCACGTCTCATCTCGAATTCTTCTTCCCCATCTCGGAAAGAACCAGTCGTACAGATGAATAATGGAAGTCAATTCCGGAACCGAGAGCGCACAATGGATAAATTACGAATGCATACTGCATTTATCATAATCAGAAAATATGTCTTCATTCAGTCCTCTCGTGAAAAATGCATCCAATATGTGAGCTGCATGCACAAGAGATGCTGCTTTCAAGCTGCAGCAATCGGTTATCGATTGAGTTCCATTCCCTGCACAGAACACAGAAGATAAATCCTCCGATGGTCTCAATAAACCGCTCAAAAGAGCGATGCACTTGCGTTTGAAGTGAACCGCTTATCGCTGAACTCGTCCTCATTCCGTTCGTTGTCAAGCTTTTATAGAGAAGAAGCCGCCCCGAAGCGATATGGATCTTTTGTTTTCCACATGGTCTCTGGAGACATAAGGGCCGAAATGATTACCATCCGTTGTCGAGTTTCAACGAGTCTATGTGGCTTTGGGTGGCTTTGTAGGTAAGTACTCAATCGTTGTTGGAAAATAATAGTCAGCTACCGGCAGCTGATTAGAGTGTATTCTGGGAAAAACCCTTTTGATTTTCTTGAAAGCTTTATATGAACACTGTCAATTTGCTGTCCAAACGAATTCAATAGAATGGAATTCCAAAACTGTCTGAATAGGGGAGAACGTGTGCGTCTCCTAAATAAACACTCTGTTTTAGACAATAAATGTACTAAGTTATCCATCAATTACACATAACTTGATTAACCGCAGTTGCTCTTCTGTTAAAGCAAGGACAACTGTATTTATATGATCGACAGCAATCGATGTTTCTGTAAGTTATTTGACGAACACGTTGAAATGGGTATGTTTCTTCCAACGGCGCTTTTCATATCGATTCCCTAATTGTTATTTGTCTATTCACTCGAAGAAAAAGCGTATATGTAAGCGACAAAACATTTCAACATATCAATTGAAGTTTTCTAGTTCATGCAAATGAGCAAGCACTGGGGTGTTTATGGTTTGGGTACATCGAATACCTACATCAGTGGGCCGGCTCCAGAGACACGTTCTCTTCCATTTGGGCGCAATACATGGGGAAGGATAATAAACGACGAACCCTGTGCAAAAAAAATCGACCAGTCCTGCTTGTTTGTGCCAAACGAGATATATATTATACGTAACACACGACATAATGAAAAAAAAAACTCGGTCTGACGAGTCAAGTGCTGAAGCGGAAAACAAAACCGACGCTAAGTGATGACTGGTCTCCATTCACAAGAAAGGCGACCATTTGAAATGTGAGAACTTCAAAGCGATAACCAATTTGAATGCCGCCTACAAAGTTCTGTTCCATGTCATCTTTCGTCATCTGCCACCTAAAACGAACGAGTTCGTGGTAAGTTATCAAACCGGATTCATCGACAGCCGGACGACAACGAACCGAATCTTCACCGCACGGCACGGCAAATCCTTCAAAAACATCGGGAATACCAGGTCCCAATGCATCACCTGTTCACCGACTTCAAAACGGCATACGATAGTATCAACCGCACAGAGCTATGGAAAATCATGAACGAAGAGATTTTAGGAGTGTTTGACAGCATTTCAGGAGCGTTTCAAGGGGTTTCTGGAGCCTTTCTGAGCTGTGGAAACGAAGAACCTCATGCTCTTATTCCCATGATACTCACAACAGTGACCCACAGTTGATTGGTAAGCATCACCGCCTGCGAATCATAAGGTCATAGGTTCAATGCTATGCTGGATGTTGGCATTGTTTTTTCAAGAAAAAGGTCGACAAATCTTGTCTGATCTTATTTTGATCTTGTAATATCTCAATCAAACCAATATCAATTTTTGTTTTTCAGTAATTCAAACAGTAATACAGCCATTCCATAGAAAAACGATATGGTGCATCTCCGATTGTCGTGAAACTTGGTGGGTTTGTAGTTCTTCTGAAATAATTAGAACCGTATTTTTTATTTCGTCATTAGGGTGACCAATTTTCATATAGGGTGGTTCAAAAATTTAAGGTTTTTCAATACTAAAAATTTTCAAAAATCGTAACTTTTGAACCAGTTGGCCAATACGTTAAAGGGGCTAAAATGTAAAGAGTACTATAAAATATGCAAATATATTTGTTTTTTCACGTTTTCATGGTCTCGGGACCAAAGAGGTACCCTGGTTTTATATTTTTATCAGAAAATTCAGGAAATTTGGCGTAACATATCAAAAAATCAAAGATGTATGTTTTTTTCAGTTTGATTTTTTTTAAAATAAAAGGTCAAATTTTCCCATACAAGACACTTTTTTAAATTTGATTATATTTTGATTCCTTATAATATTATGGACACCAAAAACCACCAGGAATCACTTCAAAAAGTTTTATGAGAATTTGCAATTTCAAGCAATATTAGAGTAGCTAGTACTGAAATATATGACTCTCTATATTTAAAAAATCATATCTCAAAAACAAAACAGCATACATTTCTGAATTTTTGATATGTTACGCCAAATTTCCTGAATTTTCTGATAAAAATATAAAACCATGGTACCTCTTTGGTTCCGAGACCACAAAAACGTGAAAAAACTAATATATTTGCATATTTTATAGCCCCTTTAACGTATTTTTCCTGCAAACCACAATTCACTAGCTTTCAAACAAAAAAAAAGAAGTTTAAAATCGGTCAAATTGTCAAATTGATTTTTTGAAAAATTTTAGTTTTGAAAAACCTTGATTTTTTGGACCACCCTATATGAAAATTGGTCACCCTAATGACGAAATAAAAAAATACGGGTCTAATTATTTCCGAAGAACTACAAGCCCACCAAGTTTCACGACAATCGGAGATGCACTATATCGTTTTTCTATGGAATGGCTGAATAACTGAATATGCTATTCATTAGATTTTTCCACCTACTCAGGAACAAGTTTCAGGGACATTTCAAATTGATTACAGTTTAGATTTCTACTACACGGCTTCCGTCTACACGGTCACCTATTACACGGATCCATATTACACGGCAGTCCAAGTTGTAGGAATCACAGAGCTTATGGGATTCCGCCTAATTGGGGGTGTGAGCGAATATCTCAGGCGTATCACAAGACAGCGCCATACTTTCTTTGGCAATGTTGTAGTACTAGAATATATCTAGCACACAATGCCAACTATCATCCATTTAGTTAAGTTATCACATGCGATATCTCAAGATCTACTGTATTTGGAACAATGCTGTCTTCAGAGAAGTTGTTCAGTAGGTCGACAACAATTTGGTAATTCACCAAATAACGTTTGCATTAAAAAAGGGCTCTTTTTCAAAGTGTGCTTGATAAATGTATAAGCAAATTATAAACAAGTTGTTATTTTTATTTACAAACTGCATATATTGGTCGTGCTAGAAAAATTGATACAGGCAGTTAAAGCCAGTTTTGTTGAAGTTAGTGAAGATATTGGTTACAGTAGTTAAAAACAACCGTGCCGACATATTTGTCAATATTTTCTATCGTTTTGAACAATTTTTCTATAAAAACTATTACATATTAAGATGCGTATAATCGTCATTTTATTTCTCCTTATTAACTAACCCTTTGAAATCATCGAGAAACTTGTGAGAAATAAAGATTCCATGTTACCCGAAGTGTAAAAAACAGAAAATTTCGACTTGTAGTTATGTCTTGCTAATCGTCGTTGTAGATGCATGTCAAAACAGAATATCATCATCCCCATGATATTTGAGAATAAACTAGGATAACTTCCCTGAACATTTGGAGTAATTGATACAAAATTTTACCAAATCTTTGAAGGAAATTCTGTTACCGGAAGAAAAATATGATTTAACCGTATTTTCTTAATAGTGATGCCCTACTTCGAGGCGCCATTATTATGTTAAATGATCACAATCATCTAAGTCTCCCATGTATTTTCCTCAACCATGCATAGGTATATTCGTATACATTTTTGAACGTTTTTATCTCAATGGAGCACGGAGATAGACTGCAATGCATTGTATGTGCTTAGTAGAAAATCATTGAAAAAAAAACATGGAATTTTTCAACACCGTTTCACATTTATTAGAATAGCTTCACAATGATTGCATATATCGTTATGAAAATTTGAGTGAAAGTAGTTAACAAGTTTCGAAATCGGAGAAAATTTTTGAATCCAGAGCAGATATACAAGTATCGTCTTCGGCAGTTCATTAGTTCATCAAGTCAAAACCTATCTGGTGATTCTACATTTAGTTGGTGATTTCGCCACTAGATAGCACTAGTCGTCAAGTAAAATTTGAAACTTCTTCGAGCAAGAAAAGATCAAAATTGAGTAGACACTCTTCTATCGGCTGTGAATCCAGAAATTAGATGTTCAAAATTGTATTTCCTAATAGCGTCGCCTAGCGGAGAACTACCAACTAATTGTTGAATCACCAGGTTGTTCTCTACTTTCTGAAGAGCTTTGCCAAAGATAACACTTTTCTACCTAGGTACTATGGATTCCAAGATGAAAACGTTTAAAACTTTCCCAACTAGCACCACCTAACAGCAAAATTACCAATTTATGGTTTAAAACACCAGAATGCTCTTGACTTCCTGAAAAACTTTGCCGAAGGCATTACTATTTTACCTGCTCTGGATCCCGACATAGAGAATTTTAAAACTTTACATGACAATTAGCGCCACCTAGCGGCGAAATCACCAACTAATAGGAGAATCATCAGGTTGCTCTTGGCGTCCTGGAGAACTTTGCCGAAAACGACACTTTTCTATCTGCTCTGGATCCCCAGATAGAGAGGTTTGAAACTTCACTTGACGACTAGCGCCACCATTAGATTGCTTTTGACTTCTGCCGTTCTACAGCAAGAACCTGAAGAACTTTGTCGAACTTTTCAATCTGCTCTGGATCCCGAGATATAGAAGTTTATCTTTTCTTGAAAACTAGCGCCACCTAGCGACGAAATCATTAGCTAATTGTCGAATCATCTGATTGCTCTTGATTTTCTAAAGAGCTTTGCCAAATAGGACACTCTTCTGTCTGCTTTGTATCCCGAGATAGAGAAATTTGAAACTATACTTGACAACTGCCCAAGCAACACACATGGTTACAAAACAGTCACGGCAGCGTAAGTAAGGGTGGCACAAAAGCCACTGTGATTTACTGCGCAACCATTACATACGCTACCGTGACTGTTTTGTAACCATGTGTGTTGCTTGAGTAACGCCACCTAGCGGTGAAATCATCAACTAATTGTTGAATTGTCAGATTGTTCTTGACTAATGAAAAACTTTGCCAAAGATAACAGTGTTCCAAATAAACTAGATCTTGAGATATCGCATGTGATAACTTATGAGTACTTCTACATAGCGCCTTTATCAGCCAAATTGCCAACTAATTGGATGTTAGTTGGCATTGTGTGGGAGATCTATTCTAGTATGTACATACTAAAAAATTGCCCAAGAAAGTATGGCGCTATCTTGGATTTCACCTGAGATATTCGCTAACACCTCCAATTAGGCGAAATCCCATAAGCTCAGGGATTCCCAAAACACGGACTGAAGCGTAATAGGAATCCGTGTAATCGGTGACCGTGTAGACGGAATCTGTGTAGTATGAGTCTTGACTGAATGTAAATCTCGTTTCTGAGTGCACTTTAAAGCATGGCCCACTTATGTCGTTTTCGTTTTTGATTCAGTTCCAACCTGGGTTGGAACTGGATCAGATCACAGTTACAACATCAACCCGACTCTGGTTCGCTAGTGTTGAAGTTTGTTTGATGTTTGTTTGTTTACACATTTTCCGCCGATCCAGTTCCAACCCAGGTTCAAAAACGAATTCAACATTAGAAATGGAACTCTAAGAGAAAAATACAAAACAAATTATTCGGCGCGAATGTGAAGGAATTCTGAAACTTTTCTCTTAATATGATTCGTTAGGCGGCGCACAACAGTTTCGTTTACTGTTTCAGCGATTATACCGCACCAAAATTTCATCTGCGCAATCGTATTGATGATTGCACCCTTAGCCTTCTGTTTCCTTTTCATAACTGCTCAATAGTGTTTATTCATAAACCACGTAGGCTTTTTGGGGGGAGGGGGGTCTGGTCAAAGTCTACGCTCCATACAAAACTCAAAATTTTTGTAGGGACGAAAGTCTACGAGGGGGCACGGGGGTCAGAGATGGCCAAAATTTGGTCCACGTGGTTTATGAACAGCCCCTTAGGGGGGCATCCATAAAGTACGTCACGCTTAGGGGGGGAGGAGGGCTTCTGAAAAGTGTGACAAACAATGTATATCAAAGTTTTGCTCTAACAGCATTAAATTAGGCAAGGAATCATAATACTCACGCATAATTTCACGGAGCATTTATCTTCTCACCATAAAAATTCATCTCATTACTACAAATCTAGAACTTCACTGAACGTGCCCTATTGTGCCTAAAAAGCTTTGTGAACATTCAGAAGATCATAGCCATCACGACCGTCGCCTGTTCACATACCCGAGGCAGAATCACTACGCAAATCAAAAGGCTGGTATACACCACAGTTAAAAATAGTTTTCATTGACAATGTTGGGGAATTTCGACATTAATACAGCGGGTTGCACGAGGCTTTCCGAAAATCAAATTAGGCACTAATTTTGAAATCATATCACGATTAGATATTGAGCAGGTACAGTCAGGTTTTTTTTTACGCGGGGGATACATACCGCGTAAAAAAAAACCGCGTAAAAATAAACCGCGTTAATTCAAAAATCCGCGTAAAAATAAACCGCGTTAATTCAAAAATCCGCGTAAAAAAAACCGCGTTAATTCAAAAATCCGCGTAAATGAAAACCGCGTTAATTCAAAAATCCGCGTAAATGAAAACCACTTTTAACTCAATAATTTCCTTCTTGATTTTATATTAAAAAATGAACTCAACGAATTATTTTAAGACAACATTTTAGGATTTTTGCCTGTCACTCAAAATTTCTACAAGTTACACAAACTGCCAAGCTATTGTTTAAAGGTTTAAAGCTTTTACCATCATTGATGACGTCAAACCCGACATCAACCTATCATTCATCTATTTTTATTTTGGCCACCAAACCCAACATGGACCCAATACTTGGTCGATGTTGGTCCAACAGTGGCTCAACATTCGATAAAAATTGACCCAACTTTGACCCGACATTCGATATTTTTTCAGTCTGGCGGAATTTTGCATGGTTTTCTCGTGTATCGTGCCCAGCTACTCATTCGAATGACAATGTATTCAATTGATAAGGATTCGCTTCTCATTTGATAGGTGCTCTGATTGAATGAAATGGTTTTGAACATGAATATGTAGAAGAAAAATGTTTAAAAAGAATTGTAGGTTAATGTTCAAATAAATGAGATGAAGTTTTGCAACACTGGGTTAAACCGGTTCGTTGTTAAGACTCCATCTCACAGTTGACGCATAAGTGTCAAACTACAGGCAGTAAATCATGTTCACTTAACCTTCAGTAACTCGCGCGGTTGCCCACCACCGTCAGCACCACGCTAATGCTGAACACGAAAAGCGAGATTATTTCAACGTGTTGTACAAAATACAACAGCGAGATTGCTCGTGGGTTGATAGTTAAAGGTCACAAAGCATTCTTAGAAAATTTTGGGATATTCCAGGTAATCCTAAGTGTTCTGGAGCTCAGTTTTTAAAGTCTATGGCTATGACAGTAGTTTCTCAAGCTAAAAATAGTAACTATACATAACTAGACAGGGTTTAAATCAATAATTATTCCAAAATAGTTTTAAAATATTTCAAATCAGCCAATTGAACAGCCAGAAATGGACATAATAGACATAATTATCTGATAGATAGATAGATACAATAATAGATATAATAATAATCTCTGGACATAATAGATTACAAATCGTAGATTTGTACAATGAAAAAAGTTCATGTAATCTCAAGAACGGTTTGATGTCCTTAGACATCTCAACAGATCTGATGCTGTCTATTAAACTTTGAGATGTTCAGTAAGTCATGAAAGGTTACAAGTCGTAGCTTTGTATTATGAATAAAGTTACCGGTACACCCGTAGACTTTAGGATCTAAACTCCAGAACAGTTTGGATGACCTAGGATATCCTGACTGATTTGAAACTGTCTATTGAACTTTTAAAAACTTACTGAGCATAATAGATTGCAAATCGTTGATTTGTATGATGCAAGAAGCTACCGCTGCACCCGTAGACTTTAAGATCTAAACTCCAGAATAGTTTGGATGACCTAGGATATCCCGACTGATCTGAAACTATCTATTGAACTTTCAAAAGACTTACTGGGCTTAATAGATTACAAATCGTTGCTTTGCATAATGCAAGAAGCTACCGCTGCACCCGTAGAATATGGGATCTAAACTTAAGAATAGTTTGGATGACCTAGGATATCCCGACTGATCTGAAACTGTCTATTGAACTTTTAAAGACTTACTGGACATAATAGATAACAAGTCGTTGCTTTGTATAATGCAAGAAGTTACCGTTACAGACGTAGATTTTAAGATCTAAACTCAAGAACAGTTTGGATGTCCTTGGATGTCCAGAAAATTACTCTGCATCATATTCTACCTTTTTAATGCTGTTAAACACCAAAACTACAGAAATATGTAGAAAAACTCTATAATAATGCTTGGAAAAATTCCGGCTTAAAATTAAAAATCCACGTAAATGAAAACCGCGTTAATTCAAAAATCCGCGTAAAAATAAACCGCGTTAATTCAAAAATCCGCGTAAAAAAAAACCGCGTTAATTCAAAAATCCGCGTAAAAAAAACCTCGTAAATGAAAACCGCGTAAAAAAAAACCGCGTAAAAAAAAACCTGACTGTATTTGGCAACTCTTTGAATATCTCATTAATATCATATTAAGATATGACATCAAAATTTGATCGTTATAAGATATGATTATTTTTTTTTTATTTTTTTTTTATCTGTATTAACGAGATTTTTAGCCCTAGGCTAGTTCATCTCGGGACCCACGCTTTACTTCCCTTCCGATGGAAGAACTCACATTTTGTGAGTTTGTCGGGAGTGGGATTCGATCCCAGGTCCTCGGCGTGATAGTCAAGTGTTCTAACCATTACACCAGGTCCGCTCCACAAGATATGATTATGATATTCACGTTTATCCAGGTATTAATGTCGTTATACCATTTTTTGCTTCCTGGCTGTAGTGGCAATTCTCAAGATCCAGCCAAAATGTCACTGGGCCATCCTGAGACTGGAATAAGGGCAAAATTCGATTCTTCAGACATTCGGTTTCATAAACCTCCGAGTTCATCATTGTATTGGTGATGATAACTTTGCCTTTTGACCCCAACTGTTTATTCCCTGTCAGATCATATATTTGCGAGCGAACTTGTCCACAAAATCAAATTTATATCTTCCAGGGATACCTCCTCAAGCATTCGCCTTGTAAAATTTTGGTCCCGGAAGTCGGCTCTTTACATAGGTTTCATCATCCATCAGTATGCACCCAACAGGCTTTGTCAGAAGGTTGTCATAAAGCTTTCGAGTACGGTTTTGAGCCACGAAATATTGATTAAAAGATCTGTTTGGTTGCCTGCTAGCTCGGTATCCCGGGTAGAGGCGAAGAACAAACCAAGGACAAAATAATAACAAATTTTGCCATCATATCTCATTTTATCATTCTTATGTTATTTATGAAAAACACTAAATTACTCGCTAAGAACAAAAAATATTATCATTGCGAAATTTGTTATTTCTGAGTTATTATTGAATAACAATAAATAACTGAATAATAACAAAATGTACAATCATAACAAAATAAGTTTTTCTAAGCATCCTAAGTAAAATAACATCATAATTGCATATTTTGCAATCATAACTTGTTTTGTTATTGATGAGTTATTTAGTATTAATTTTATTTTAAATAGAATATTGATGAAGAGTAAATTTTGTTATTGGTTTGTTAGTAAATAAAGCTAAAAAACAAAAAAATATGACTAAATTTGTTCCAGAAAAAAAGTAATTTTAATAACTTATTTTGTTATTATAAGATCAAACCAAGGACAAAACATTTCTGAACTTACAATACAGTTTTATCCAATCACAAGATCAAAATTTACAATTATGATCTATATTTGAAATAATATATTTTGTTCTTACTTTGTTCTCAATAACTCGATAATAACTTATCCAGTTATTTTCCATTATGAAATAGTTTGTCCTTGGTTTGTTCTTATAAGGATAAAATTAGTTAAGTATTACTGAGTTATTTTCCAGTACAAAGTCAGTTATTATTTTTGTTCTTTTAGCTCTTATTCCCAACAAACCAATAACAAATTCTGCAATTCAGCTATTGATTTTTAATGGCAAAATTTGATCTTCGTATTTTCTTCTACCCGGGATGCATGTAAGCCTACACGGTAGCGAATTCTCTGCATTGTACGTTGGGCGACACCATACTTTTAGTTAAAATCGTGATCAGACATACCTAGATTGCTTCTAATGGACCTCAAAACCTTTTCATGAAGCTGTCGATTGGCAGTCCCACTTCGGCGTTTACTTTTCGGCTTCTGAGTCGTCGTCAAGGTTTATTGTATCTTTTAAGCATATGCTATATGGTGTTTCTGGAAAAACTCAATGCTTTTTCCAGCTGTGCACGATCCTGTTCATACGCTCCTATTGCATGATACCTATCTCCAAATCCACAAAGTTTTTGGAACAGAAAAAAATCACTGTAATTGTTATTGGTATTGTAAACAAATAGACGCCAACGGTTTCTAAAAATGTCCACCAGGAGCGTTGTAATAAGCAAAAAAAAGTATGTTCCATTACTAAGTGGGCCATGCTTTACATGTGACCATTCAACAAAGAACTCCTTCAACCTGGCTGCACCCACAAGTTGCATAAAACTTCCGCATATTGCTCCGAGCCATGCTTTCTTGCACTTTAGCAATCTCACCCTCTTCGTGCTGCTGAGAGTAACACTAAAAAAGAAAAGTTTTTCATTCTTTGAATGATGTTTATCTCTTACAACTTACAAGATTATGTGAAGAAGGTTTTGTAATCTTGAGAACATCCAACGAACGGTTCAATTTCAAGTCAATTGATGTTGTACTAAAATAAGTTTGATAAACAGCCATACACATCGTGTATCCACAAATGTAGGTACGTCACTCAATCAGATAACCGACGACGGAAAACGGTTCTTCAGTCTGCCAACAATTTCCTCACACATCGAAAACCCGTCGCACTTTCCTCAAGTTCCGCCTAACTCCGTGCAAATCGCCACCCACAACCAGCTGCTACCTACTTTGTTTGGCCAGAACACATATCGTGTGAATCAAACATACCAAAATCGAATGCAGTTCCCTCCATCATCATCGTCGTTGTGGCCCGATCGACAGAAAAACGGTATCCAAAATTGCAAACACTTTGTCTGCGGCAGTAGACAAGCGAAACAGGAAGAGTGCAAACACTCCATCAAGTATTTTTATGGTGAAAGGTGGAGTATATGTTCGCCGTATACGCTCCTTCGTGAACCACCCAAACGACCTACTTTATAGCGAACGAATTCTGGCGCGTACCTTGCTCGCTGTCGTCGTCGTTATTGAGCTTTTCTATTCGAACGCATCCGAGTGGGTAAAATTCATTTAATTTATTTTTATCGCCTCCTCTTCTGGCGACAATGTTTGGCTTTTTTGCGTAGGTAAACTACCCGGACAAAAATTACGGCACGGTACAATATAATAAAATAATTGAACTGTAAAAACTATAAATGTTAGAATCGGGTACGTACAACTATACATACAAACTGTTGTTGAAAATTTCATAAAAAATGACGGGTTAGAATCTAAAAAATAAAAAAAAGTCTGGCGTCTGGCAACTTTGTTGAGAAATAGCGTATCTGCCAACACTGCGAAAAGAATATCTTTTCTTTATTTTTAGATCGAAACTTAAATTCATTTTTGAAAGATTTTTAGGGTTTTAACAATTTTACAGCTACTTAACTGCTTAACAATTTATTGTTTAATATAAATCGCTGTTGTAATATCATTTTAACAGTTTCACTATTAATCAAAAACTATGATGCCTAATTCGTTGCATTTTTGTGATGTTACAGTATTACAGTACAGTGTAATATACTTGTATTGAAAAAATTTAGTAGGGCACGATTACCTTACATAGGTATACCTCGTAACTTCTTGAATACCAACAGACTCGCACGGAAGCAGAAGCAACCATGCCATATCACCATAAAGGCTTTTTCCTTTATGAATACGGGCGGCGGCGTCAGCACCCAATTGCTGCTTCTTGTCGGAAAATGTGCACCTACATAGGTATGTGTGCATGTGTGTTTGGCGAATGCTCTCTACTATACGGCCCCCGATGAGGCGATAAAAAAGCAAGCGCTTTTCTAATTTTATTTATTGCCACTAAAAATAAGCAGCTTTTCACATAGGTACGTGAGACTGGGTCCTATTTATGGGTGTCGTCGACGCATGGACGC
Organism: Aedes albopictus; assembly: GCF_035046485.1. NCBI lineage: Eukaryota > Metazoa > Arthropoda > Insecta > Diptera > Culicidae > Aedes > Aedes albopictus. The sequence continues at coordinate 33,757,536 of NC_085138.1, read as the reverse complement.
CCGAGGAGGAGATGTCTTTTCTACGTTGTTCTGTTTCGAGCGCTTCGGGACACTTGAGATTGAGCTTTGGTTCCGATGATGGTCGTTTAGACAAATTATCTAGTTGTTAACTTTCGTGCAATCTTTGGATTAAGTTTTTGTTTTTCCTAGTTATATAATCGGAGCTCACCACGGTCCATTTGAGGCGATCATTCTTTTTTATTTGAGTTTCACATTTGCAGACTTCCGCCACCTAATTTTGGTTAGCCTAACTAATATTGGGTGAATATGTTTCCATGACAGGCACGGTAAAGGCTGGGTATGCTGTGCAATTCAGATCCCATTGTGATCCACTACCCAGTCTACACACAATCGCATATGATGTTGGATAGGATGCAAAAGTGGAGGCGATATACGCACACTTTACACGCGGTTAAATGGAAGCAGGTACGCATATGGCCTCCACTTTAGCATCCTATTCAACATCATATGTATAAGACTTTGTGTTTGCTGGGTAGCCTCTGCCCAGCAACTCCTATCCCTACCTCCTCGCAGTACCGGCCGGAAACTATGAGCAACCTTTGGGAAGATCGGGTAACCAACCCCGGTAGGAACTTTGGACAGGGAACGGGGGGGTTTGCTTCGGCAAACCTGAGCGTCTGTTCTCCAGGAGGAGCGGCTCACAACAGCGTCTGATCCCCATGTTAGGGGCGGCTGATCTATGTCCGAGTGCCAGGGAAGAACTCTAAGTTCAACTGTGCACTATGGTCCTCCGGAAAGTAGGGGGTTGGTGTTAGGCCTTCGAGCCAGCCATATAAAACCATTGTAACGGAAAATCAGCAACAGAATAAAACGAACCGAGACCAACGGCAACGACCCCAGCGAACAAAAAGGACTTGCGATTGGAAACTCGGTACGTGGAACTGCCGATCTCTCAACTTCATTGGGAGCACCCGCATACTCGCCGATCTACTGAAGGACCGCGGGTTCGGCATCGTAGCGCTGCAGGAGGTGTGTTAGACAGGATCCATGGTGCGAATGTTTAGAGGTAATCATACCATCTACCAGAGCTGCGGCAACACACGCGAGCTGGGAACAGCTTTCATCATGATGGGCTATATGCAGAGGCGCGTGATCGGTTGGTGGCCGATCGACGAAAGAATGTGCAGGTTGAGGATCAAGGGCCGATTCTTCAACTTCAAGGACGCATTTTACGCGCAGCTCGAACGCGAGTACGATCGCTGCCCAAACCACGATGTCAAGATCATCGTAGCTTTAGCCTTCAGTACACGCTTTGCCAAATGTGCAAATATTTGGCAAATTAAACGCTCAGGTAGGCCAGGAGGAGGAATTCAGACCGACGAATGGTAAGTTCAGCGCCCACCAGCAGACGAACGAAAACGGCCTACGGCTCATTGATTTCGCCGCCTCCAAAAATATGGCCATACGTAGCACCTTTTCCCAACACAGCATCCCTTATCGTTAAACCTGGAGTGGTGCAGACGGAATCTCAAATCGACCACGTTCTGATTGACGGACGGCACTTCTCCGACATTATCGACGTCAGGACCTATCGTGGCGCCAACATCGACTCCGACCACTATCTGGTGATGGTCAAACTGCGCCCAAAACTCTCCGTCATCAACAATGTACGGTACCGGCGACCGCCACGGTACAACCTAGAGCGACTGAAGCAACCGGATGTCGCCTCAGCATACGCGCAGAACCTCGAAGCCGCGTTGCCAGACGAGGGCGAGCTCGATGAGGCCCCTCTAGAGGACTGCTGGAGTACAGTGAAAGCAGCCATCAACGACGCAGCCAAGAGCACCATCGGGTACGTGGAACGGAATCGACGGAACGAATGGTTCGACGAAGAGTGCAGAACGGTTTTGGAGGAGAAGAACGCAACGAGAGCGGTAAAGCTGCAGCAAGGGACTCGACAGAACGTGGCACGTTACAAACAGAAGCGGAAACAACAGACCCGCCTCTTTCGGAAGAAAAAGCGCCGCCTGGAAGAAGCGGAGTGTGAAGAAATGGAACTGCTGTGCCGTTCCCAAGAAACACGGAAGGTCAGAAGCTCAACCAAGAGCTCAACGCATCCCGCAACGGTTTCGTGCCGCGAGCCGAAATATGCAGGGATAAAGACGGAGGCCTCTTGACGGACGGACGTGAGGTTATCGAAAGGTGGAAGCAGCACTTCGATCAGCACCTGAACGGCGTGGAGAACGTAGGCACGGGAGCCCACGGCAACGGAGGAAACGACGACGCCAGTGCAGCGGAGGATGGAAATGAACCAACTCCCACGCTGAGAGAAGTTAAGGATGCCATTCACCAGCTCAAAACCAACAAAGCAGCTGGTAAGGATGGTATCGCAGCTGAACTCATCAAGATGGGCCCAGAAAAGTTGGCCACCTGTCTGCATCGGCTGATAGTCAGGATCTGGGAAACCGAACAGCTACCGGAGGAGTGGAAAGAAGGGGTAATCTGCCCCATTCACAAGAAAGGCGACCATTTGGAATGTGAGAACTTCAGGGCGATCACAATTTTGAATGCCGCCTACAAAGTTCTATCCCAGATCATCTTCCGTCGTCTTTCACCTAAAGTAAATGAGTTCGTGGGAAGTTACCAAGCCGGTTTCATCGACGGCCGGTCGACAACGGACCAGATCTTCACCGTACGGCAAATCCTCCAGAAATGCCGTGAATACCAGGTCTCAACGCACCACCTGCTCATCGACTTCAAAGCGGCATACGATAGTATCGACTGCACAGAGCTATGGAAAATCATGGACGAGAACAGCTTTCCCGGGAAGCTTACCAGACTGATAAGAGCAACGATGGACGGTGTGCAGAACAGCGTAAGGATTTCGGGTGAACTATCCAGTTCATTCGAATCTCGACGGGGACTACTACAAGGTGATGGACTTTCCTGCCTACTATTCAACATCGCCCTGGAAGGTGTTATGCGACGAGCCGGGGTACGATCTTCACGAAATTCGGCCAATTTGTCTGTTTTGCGGATGACATGGATATTATTGCTAGAACATTTGGAACGGTGGCAGAACTGTACACCCGCCTGAAACGCGAAGCAGCAAAGGTCGGACTGGTGGTGAATGCGGCTAAGGGGCTGTTTAGAAACCACGTAGACCAAAATTTGGTCATTACAGACTTCCCCCTTTCCCCCCTCGTAGACTTTTGTCCATACAAAAATTTTGAAATTAGTATGGAGTGTAGACTTTGGCCGGACACCCCCACCCCTCCCCCCAAAAAGTCTACGTGGTTTATGAACGCCCTCTAAGACAAAGTACATGCTAGTAGGAGGGACTGAGCAAGACAGGACAAGCCTTGGCAGCAATGTTACGATAAACGGGGATACTTTCGAGGTGGTAGAAGAATTCGTCTACCTCGGTTCCTTGCTAACGGCGGACAATAATGTGAGCCGTGGAATACTAAAGCGCATCATCAGTGCAAATCGTGCCTACTATGGGCTCCAGAAGAAACTGCGGTCAAAAAAGATTCACCCCCGCACCAAATGTACCATTAGGGTGGGGCTAATTTCAAAAAATCTCTCCGATATATGATTTCCCAAGTGGAAAAGTGGTTTCTGAGATATTTGAAAAAAAAATGTCGTTTTTCAGTATTTTTTGGGTTTGGTACCAAAATATGACATTTTTCTCAAATATCTCGGAAACCAGTGGAGATATCGCAATTTTGAGTACAAATTTGGCCCTATTGGGTTCTAGAATCACCGATTTAGTCTAGAAAAAAAAAGTTTGAAAATTAAATTTGAAATGATTTTTGAAAGTTTGTTCTAGCAAAAATTTCACTTGAACCCCTTGCGCCACCCCTAAATATCAACCGAAATCGCTCATTTTTGTACAGCTGACTTATTTCGACTAGTAGATCACTTTCCGCTTGAGAAATCATATATCGGAGAGATTTTTTGAAATTAGCCCCACCCTAATGTACCATATACAAGACGTTAATAAGACCGGTGGTTCTCTACGGACACGAGACATGGACGATGCTCGAGGAGGACCTGCAAGCACTCGGAGTTTTCGAGCGACGGGTGCTAAGAACTATCTTTGGCGGCGTGCAGGAGAACGGTGTGTGGCGGAGAAGGATGAACCACGAGCTCGCTGCACTTTACGGCGAACCCAGCATCCAGAAGGTGGTCAAAGCCGGAAGGATACGGTGGGCAGGGCATGTTTCAACAATGCCGGACAACAACTCTGCAAAGCTGGTGTTTGCAACTTATCCGGTTGGCACAAGAAGGCGTGGAGCGCAGAGAGCACGATGGGCGGACCAGGTGGAGCGTGATCTGGCGAGTGTTCGGCGTGACCGACGTTGGAGAGCTGCAGCTGCAAATCGAGTATTATGGCGGCAAATTGTTGATTCAATATCATCATGAATTTGATGTTAACTAAATAAATGAATGAATCTTCGCTACTCTTAGAGCCTCGGAGTGCAATTCTGATCACTTAGCAACATTCACTTGGTGATCTAGGTCATCCAAATTATTCTGGAATTAAGACCTTCAAGCTCCACAAGCTCTACTGAATCTCTTTACTTTATCGGTGTAGCTTCTCCAAAAAATCGTTCAGAAATTCTTCAAAGACTATCGCCAAGAATTCCTCAAATAATCTTTCCAGGGATTCCTCCAAATATTCCTAGAAGAATTCTTCCAGGAATGTTTCAAGTAATTCCTGGAAAATTCTTCTAGAAGTTTCTCCAAGTATTCTTCCAGAAGTTCTTACAAGATTCCTCCAAAAATTCCACCAGGAATTCGTGAAGAAATTTTTCAAGGAATTCCAACAGAAATTACTTCAGGAAATGCTGCAGGAATTCCTCCATGGATTTTTTAGGAAATTTCAAGAGTTCCTCAAGAAATTCCTTCATGAATACCTCCAGGACCTTTCAGGAAACCTTTAGTAGTTCCACAAGAAAATACTCCTGAGGTTACTCAAAGAATTCGTAAGAGAATTCCTTCAGAGATATCCGCAGAAATACCTCCAGCAGTTCTTAAGTAATTACGGCAAAATTCCTCCCAAAATAACTCAAGGAACTCCTTCAGGAATTACTCCAGGAACTCTGTCTGGAATTCCTTGATAAATTCCCGCTGGAATCCCACCAGGAAGTTCTTCAGGAATTCCTCTTATAACATCTTCAGGAATTCCCCCCAAGAATTTCTCCAGGAATTTCACCAATAATGCCTTAAGAAATTTCTCCAAGAATTCATCCAGGAATTCCTCCAGGACATCTTTCTAAAATTTTTCCAAGAATTCTTCCAGGAATTCCTCCAAAAAACCCAACAGGACCTTTCCCAAGAATTTAACAAGGGTCCCTCTAAGACTTCTGCCAAGAATCCCTTCAGGAATTTCTCCACAAATACCTCCAAAGCTTTTTTCAAGAAAATCCTTCAAGAATTCATCTAAAAAATCACCACCAATTTCTTTATGAATACCTCCAAGATTCTTCAGGAAACCTTCAGAAATTCCTAGAGAAAATACTCCTGGGACAACTCCGAGAAACTGTTCCGAGACCTCTCCAGAATTTTTTCCAATTATCCCTTCAGAAATTTTTCCAAGAATTTCTTCAGTTATTCCTAGAAAAAACTTCTGCGAAGAATTTCTCCAAGAATCCGTCCAGGAATTCTTTCAGAAATTCTTGCAGGAATTCCGACAGTAAGTCTGCTAAGAATTTCTCCACAACATGCTCCAATGCTTCTGTCGAAAATTCCTCCAAAAATCCCTCCAGGAATTTGGGCAGGAATTCCTTTATAAATTACTCTAGGAATACCTCTAGATTTTTCAAAAAAATACCTTCAGTAATTCTTCCAAGAAATCCTTGTGAAATTCCTCTAGAAATGACTGTAAGAAATTCTCCAGGGTTTCCATCAGGAAAGCATCCAAAAACTCCTCCAGAAATTCCTCCAACCATCTAGAATCCCTGCCAGAATTCCCTTCAATGAATTACTTTATGAATACCTTCGAAACTTCTTTCAAGAATTCCACCAAGATTTTCTCTAGAAATTTCTTCAGGAATTCCTTGAAAAATTCCAACAAGAATTCTATCAGGAATTTGTCCAAGAATTTCTTGAAGAAATTTCTGTATAAAATTCTGCAGTACTTTCTGGAAAAATTCATGTAGTGTGAAGGAATTTTAAAAGAACATCCTGGAGGAATTTTCGAAGTTATTTTTTTTGTAATTTTTATGTCTTGTAGTAATTCCAGGAGAAATTCCTGGAATATTCCTTGTAAGAATTCCTGGAGTACTTCCTGGAATAAATCTTTAAGGAAATGCTGAAGAAAACTTTGGAGTGTTTTCTGGAGGAATTCCCGGAATATTTCTTGTAGAATTTCCTGGAGTATATCCCGGATTAATTCCTAGATGAATTCCTGTAGTAATTCCAGGAGGAATTCGTAGAGTAATTCCTGGAGGAATTCCTGAAGGAATTACTGGAGTACTTGCTAGACGAATTTCAGGAATATATCCTGCAGGTATTCCTGGACGGATTTTTGGAGAAATTCTTAGCAGAAGTTTTGGAGGAATACCTGGAGAAATTTGCTGGAGCAATTTTTGGAGAAATTCTTGCAGAAATTCCTGATGGAATTCTTCGAGGAAATCTGGGAAGAAATCTCGGAGCAGTTCCTGGAGAATTTCGTGAATGAGTTCTCGGAGGAATCCCTGGGGTTGAAAACATCCTTGGAAAAACCTGAAGGGATTCTTGGCAGTAGTCTTAAAGTGACCCCTGGTGAAATTGTTGGAGAAGGTCCTGTAGGATTTTGTAGAGGAATTCCTGGAGAGTTCCTTGCAATAATTCTAGGCAGATGTCTTGGAGGAATTTCTGAATGAATTCTTGGAGATATTCCTTGGGAAATTCTTGGAGGACTTCCTGGTGGAGTTCCAAGAAGAATTTATTGAGGAAAACCTGAAAGAGTTCTTGGAGAAATTCCTGGAGTAATTCCCGAAGGAGTTCCTTGAGGAATTTCGGGAGGAACTTTTGGCGTTCCTCAACAGTTTTCTAAAGTATTTCTGAGGAAATCCCTGAAGGAATTCTCGGACAAATTCTTAGAGCTATCTTAGCAGTTTTTTTTTAAAGAATTACTAAAGGTTTCCTGAAGGAGCCTAGTGGTGTTCATGTAAGAATTTGTGGAGTAATTCTTGAAAAACTTTCCAAAAAAAATCTCTGGAAGAATTCTACTAAGAATTCCTGGAGAAGTTCCTGGAGGGTTTCTGTTGGAATTTCTTGGAAAATTTATTCACGAACTCCTGGAGGAATTTCTGGAGAAATGCCTGAAAATAATCTGGGATGAACCCCTGGAGTAATGTTTGGAAGAATTTTTGGACCATTTCGCGGAGTTTTCGGGAGAAATTCTTTGAGAATTTTCTAGCGAAATTTCTTTGAGAGCCTCTTGGAAAAAATCATAGAGAAATTCTTGGAGGAATTCTTGGAGAAACTCTTGGAAGAATTTCTGGAGGAATGTTTGGAGGATTTCTAATCAGAAGTCTATGAGGAATTCCTAGAGAAATTGTTGGAGAATACCTAGAAGGATTCTTTGAGGAATTCTAGGCAGAATTTTAAGAGTGATATCTGAAGAAATTCTTGACGAAATTCCTGGTGGAATTCCTGGAATGATTCCTGTAGGAATTTCTGATAGAATACTTGGAGGAACTCCTGAAAGAATTTTCCAGGAATTTCTTGAAAAATTCCTGGAAGAATTCTTCCAGGATTTCTTGGAGGAATACCTGGGAAGATTATTTGAGGTATTTTTGGCGAAAGTCTTGGAAGAGTATCTGAACGATTTTTTGGAGGAGCTACACTAATAAAATAAAGAGATTCAGTAGAGCTTGTGGAGCTTGAAGGTCTTAATTCCAGAATTATTTGGATGACCTAGATCACCAAGTGAATGTTGCTAAGTTATCAGAATTGCACTCTGAGGCTCTAAGAGTAGCCAAGATTATATTCGCCGAACATTCGCTACAATAAAAATATCATAAGATTTACAGGTATTGCGACCCATACTTCAAAATACAGTAGGTCTTTTTGAATACCAGTGGACACCCAAATAGCAACACATAGAGATACTCACAGTATTATGAGGTGCAACAGACACAATCGTGAAAGAATTATGCCGATAGAGTGAACAGAAACAAGAGTAGAGCCTGAAGACCTTGAAGGTCCTAATTCCCAAATAGTTTGGAAAGCCTAGAATACCCCATGAATGTAACAAAAGCATCATAGTTGTGCACTGAGGCTCCATAAGCAGTATAGACTACATTCCACGAATATTTTTTACAATTAAAGCATGATACAGTATGTAGATATCGTCACCCAAACTTCAAAGTGTTTTGGAGGCCATTTGTATTTCATGGAATGTCCAACTACCACTATATTGAGTTGCTCGTAGCATTGCGAGGTCTAATGGACATCAACGTGACTAAATTTCATGAACAGATTGAACACAAATGATGGTAGATGTTGTAGATCTTTAAAAAATGAATTCCAGAGTAGTTTGGATGATCTAAATCACCCAATTCATGAACCATTAATATTCTAGGAGTGCTTTGAGGCTTTCTGAGTACCGTAGACTATGTTCTGTGAAGATTCATCGTGTATAAAAGTTGGTAGTGGGTCTCCAGTTAGCCTAGTGGTTAAGGCTATGGATCGCCAATCCGGAGACGGCGGGTTCGATTCCCGTTCTGATCGGGAAAATTTTCTCGACTCCCTGGGCATAGCGTATCATTGTACTTGCCTCACAGTATACACAAATTCATGCAATGGCGGGCAAAGAAAGCCCTTCAATTAATAACTGTGGAAGTGCTCAAAGAACACTAAGTTGAAGTGAGGTTGGCCAAGTCCTAGTAGGGACGTAGAGCCAAAAAAAATGAAAAAAAAAGAAAAAGTTGGTATAGGATGTTGAATTTTGACACAAACTTTGGAGCACTTTGGAGGCCTTAGAATAGCTCTGGGATCAAAACTTCAACAGACTATGAATTAGAATTCATAAAAAAAATACAAAAAAGCCACGTATTTTCGGCTACCATCATTTCTTAGCACAACTATTCCCATTGACTATAAAAAAATCCAGGGTAAAATGTTTAAAAACAAAGAAGATATTGCCTTTCTGCCAAAAGTAGATCGTCCCGGCACGCTATGTCTGAACCAACAGATTATAAAAATTGAATGTACATCGGGTTTCTTTCCATAAAACATCAGTATTCAAGCTATATTTTCATTTTCAGAAGGTTTCAAAATATTCTATCGGGGAAATTTTGATTTTTCCATCTTTTTGACCGTTTTTCATACAAATTTGCTTCAAATCCTCATTTTCGGTCAATTTCTCTCCCATACAAAATGTATGGACAAATTTTCACCGATGGAATATTTTAAAACCTTCTGCAAATGAAAATATAGCTTGAACACTGATGTTTTATGGAAAGAAACCCGATGTACATTCAATTTTTATAATCTGCTGGTTCAGACATAGCGTGCCCGGGTGTTTACGGGTTATCATACCGCAATTCAGTGAAAATAAATTAGCATTGGCAGATTATTTCAGAACCCAGTTTTTCAGTTTAGCAAATATTTGGTTAGCTGAATAGCATATAATCGTGCTATTGGAATTAGAAACGATACGGTTTATATGCAAACTATTTAAAGATGGCATTATGATTTTATCCCGGTTTACGCAGGCCTTTATTTTGTGATAAAGACTTACCGTTTTGATCCACTGGTTCCAACAGAACTGGAACTCGTCCCGGTCGATGTATCCGTCCTCGTTCTTGTCGAACACGGCGAACATCTCGTCCAGCCGCTCCGACGGCACCACGTAGATGTGTCCCTTGTCATTCCGGAACAACGCCCGACAGATCAACGCAAACTCCGCCAACGATAGGCGGTCGTCTCTGCAAACGAAAGAGAACAGAATTAAGGAAAATAAGTATTTAGGTATTCAATGGCAAATCCACTTGAGCTACTTAAATTGCTTAATTTTACAAGAAGAAAGAAGTGTGCTTCAAAGTGTCTTCATTGCTCATTCGGAAGGAAGGAAACGTGTTTATAAAAAACATCATTTTATGGCTCTATTAGTGTCCATTGTCGAATGGCGAAAGGAACTTCTGGCACGATACACAGGGCACAGGTCCTTGGCCGCCGAGTGCGCTCCTCCTTCGCCCGAACGAGCAACAGTTTGCACCCGTTTGGCGATTTATTTTGCTAATTTGCATAATTTTCTTTCCATTTTCACGTGCCGACTGCCTTGAGGCAGAAGCATACACATTCACGAGGGTGTCTTTTGAAAACAACAACAACAACGGCGGGAATAACGAACGGCGACACAAACAACAGCAGCAGTGTTTATGCATGTGAAGACTGTTCACGTTCAAATGTGGAACATCTAGTCTAGAACTAGGAAAACGTTGTCATAATGTTTCACAAATGTTCATGTATATAATGAATAAATGGAAATCTTAGAAAACTGCCAAAAGAATCCTGGACAAACATTTTGGAAAGCTTTACATTGTCTTGTTCAAAACGTATGTACTGGTATCCGCTACTTTATGCTACTAAAAATCTATATTTTCAGGATTCTTACGGTGATTTACAAAGCACTCCTTCCACCTTTCAATCTACTAGTTGCTCAGTAACTCGCAATTGAACCGTGGAACTTTTTAGAAGATCTGTACGGCTTGACTTCTTATTCCTGGCGTAACGTCTAGACTGCAACAAAGCCTATTTTTCTGCTTAGTGTTTGCGCAGTTCCACATTGTCCTAAAAAACACCCACGTGTTTACCTTTTCAACTATATGGGCCCAACAAGGTGTCCCAAATTCACCATGAACAGTCTTCCGCAAAAATGCAAATACAAATGCCTTTTTCCCGCCACGGGCATCTTTTTCACCCTGTCGAAACCTGCACGCGTAAAGGTGCCAGAAGCGGTCACATTTTCCAACTTTCACTCGAACAACCGAGGCATTCGGTAAGGTCATAAAATGAAAAAAAAACGCAAAATGCCACGTGGCAGACTACAGCGCGCTTGTTAGTCTCAAACTCAAGCCCTCTGGAGTGAAGTGGAGTGGTGTGGTTGAACTTCGTTCGGCGTTTCTTAAATTATAATAAGTTAGGCATCACCAGCCCCAGTAGCCACGCTGACACTTTAGGCGAGCACGCGCGCACACCCCCCAAAGAAAGCCCGTGTGATTTATGCGGCCTCTAAGCACCTACACGGGCGAACGATTGAGAAGGAAAGTCGCGTAAAAGTTTCGGCTGCAGCTTTTAATTTTTCTCATTTTTCGTCGTCTTCTTCCAGTTGCTTCGGCCAAACAAGCGAAACGTAAATAATACTCCACCGCCCCACTTGGTCGAAAATTTGTAACATTTATTTCGAGAAGCTATCACATTATCCTCGTGTAGGGTGGTAGGCTGAGCTGTGAAGTAATAGGAAACTCACGAGTAATGATAATTGAGATTAATTTGAAGGAATTGTGCTATTTTTGATGCAGCCTTGAATGGGAACACATTGGCAGAGTAATACATAATACGATTTAGTCATCGCTAATTTTTCAATCTATTTTGAGTAGTAGATAAATGGATACCGGGGTATTGGCAAACCACGATTCCAATATTTTAAAAAGCATGAATTCAAAATTAATTTATTGATATGAGTGAAGTGATTGTTTTCTTTTTACAAAAATAAAAATGAATCAATCATTTTACACCACCAATACGATCACAGTTGTTAAATTCAAAACCTGGGAACATTCCACACTCAACAGATCACTTTTAACCTGGTCATCCTGTGGTCATCCATACAAAATTTTAAAATACAGGTAAGGATAGTTTTAGAATTTTACCAAACAAAAAGCTGCTCGCATTCCTTGCAACGTGAGTTACAACAATATCCCAGCTAGTTCCAATTCCGAGGCGGCTGATTTCTTCTCACTGTTCTTCGAGAGTGTATTCAGTAAAGTGCCTCCAGTAGCTCGTCAAGATCGCTTTGACCATATTCCCACGCACAGCATTAATCTGCCTGTTATACAGTTCTCCTCGAATGAAGTGCTGACCGTAATCAACGACCTTGATACTAAAAAAGGATCTGGAACTGACGGCATCCCTCCGGTATTCCTGAAAACTGTTCTAGTGAATTAGCAGCCCCTATCGCAACTATCTTCAACCGTTCGTTACGAGAAGGGATTTTTCCAGCTGCGTGGAAAACAGCGTTTATCGTTCCAATTCACAAGTCCGGAAACATCAATCGTGTGGAGAATTATCGAGGCGTTTCCATACTATGCTACATTAGCAAAGTTTTTGAGAAACTCGTACACAATGTTATTTACACTATTGTCAGCACGGATTTATGAAACATCGTTCGACTACAACAAATTTGATGTGTTACGTCACAACCCTATCGAGTGAAATAGAAAAGAGGAGACAAGTAGACGCGGTGTATATCGATTTTGTAAAAGCCTTTGACACTGTTCCACACAGCCTGATCATCGATTAACTTCAGCACATTGGATTTCCAGACTGGATTACCGAGTGGATTGCTTCATACTTAGCCGATCGTAGATCATACGTAGCAGTCAACTCAGCACTCTCTCGCTCTTTCCGCATCACGTCTGGTGTACCCCAGGGGAGTGTGATGGGTCCACTACTATTCAATATCTCCGTGAATGATTTGAGTTTGATTCTCTCTTCACTCAAACTTTCATTCGCGGATGATTTGAAGATCTTTCGAGTTATCCAGTCACCAAACGAAACTCCCACGGCAGCGCTAGAGAAAACTCTTGTGAGCCGTAGTTCTACACACACCTCGTTGTTTACACTTTTGGTGAACTGGGACAAAATTGTCCTTGCTCTAAGTGATTTTACAATTTCTTGTAATTTTCCATATAGGACATTTTCCACGAAATTCCCTTCCCGGGTAGAGTGGACATCTGGATATCTGGAGAGACGTATTTCAGACGGCATCGTATGCTACACTACTGATGGCTTCCTTCTCGAAGGTCGAGCATTTGCTGGTGTTTATTCTCGTGAGCTAAGACTGTATCAGCCTTACTCACTTGGTAGACACTGCACCGTTTTTCAGGCCGAAATCTTTGCTCTTATGTGCGGAGTGCAATCGACACTTCAGCAGCACGTAATGGGCAAAGTAATATACTTCTGTTCAGATAGCCAGGCTGCTATTAAAGCACTTGCGTCGGCCAACCCCAGGTCGAAGATAGTTATCGCTTGTCGAACTCAAATCGAGGAGCTGAATTCAGCAAACGCTGTTCACCTTGTATGGGTACCTGGTCATTCTTCCATCGCTGGAAATGAATTGGCTGATGAGTTAGCTCGCACTGGAGCATCACATGACATCATTGGCCTTGAGCCAGCTATTCCGACATCGAAGTGTTGGGTAAAGCTTCACCCAAGCTGACACCTGGGCTGCCACTCAGCACAAACAATATTGGAATAGTTTGGAGTTATGTCGTCAAACAAAATTGTAATGTACTGAGCCATATCTAGGGGTGGCGAAGTATCTAACAAATCTGTCAAAGCAGAATTGCAGCATGCTGGTCAAAAGAATTGACTGGCCACTGCCCACTCAGTTATCACATGGCGAATATTCAGCAAGCTGATTCATTTGCATGTGATAGCTGTGAATCCGATTATGGAACTTCGTATCATTTGATATGTAACTGTTCAAAACACTTATTAAGTGAAACTGACTTCAGAAACCTGAATCTTCAGGACGTTCTGTTGTTCTTGACCCGCTGTGGTAAAGAGCTATAGGCTCTCTTTACGCTTTATGCGTTATCACAGTGCCCTTCTCAGGGCGCAGTTTGAACAAATTGTGTTACGCACATGCGTTATTACAGTGTCCTTTTCAGGACGTTATGTGAACCCATTGTGATACGCTTTTGCGTGTATGATGATCATATTCCCTTACCTGTCCTTTCCCCTGACCTATCCTTTTTCCTTCCCTTCTCCGTCAGGTAAATGATGAATAGGCTCGTGTTCATGGCGATGGCATAAATTTCCCAAATGAAGGAGGACGTGCCTCTGGAGCCGACCTACTGATACCTGATACCTGATACCCAGCTCCTCTTGGGCCTAGATTTTTCAAATTTATTAAGTTCTCAGGGAATATCTTACTAATTTAACATAATTCCTAATCATATTTCCGCGGAAAAGATCTATAATTTCCAGCTTTCTCTTGACCACTGGGAATTTGACAAACTGCCGATTACCCAGATCTTTACCCAGAATCAGCAAATTTGGGTTTTTGGTTTACCCGGGTTATGACAACAATAGTTCTCTTTTAAAAGAATATCTTGCAAAATGTCTAAAGGTAAAGGCTAAAAATTGAGAGATATTCCTGGAAAAACGTCAAGAAATAATTTCGAAAGTGATTTCTGAAAAAATCTCTAAAGGCAGTGCTTCCCAAACTGTGCGCCACGGCGCCCTGGTGAAAATTTCGCTGGTGCGCCGCAGGCTCTTGGCTCAAAACAAAAAGAAGAAAAAAAATCAATATGGGAACGTATTTTTTTAAGGTTGATGAAACTTAGAAGTGTTTGTTCATAGTATTTTTCCAAAATTTATCCAAACCTTTGCAAATTCTATGGAATTTCTGGTATCCTCCTAAACATTTTTGTTGGAGAGTAGCATGCCTCACTCATTATTTTGGAAGGCACTGTAAACCCCCTAAAGTAACGAGGAACAATTGATGACATCGGGAACCTTCGGCAATCACCAGCAGCGAAGATAATCTTAAGCAGGCATTTTTAATATTGTAATCAGTAGGATTTGGACTACCATAAGTGTTGTGTCGTAATTTACCTTTAGTCAATTTGTATGGTCCTGTAAATATAGTATGAGTAATTAAATGTTGGTTTTAAGTCAAACTAAGTGTTTTATTGTAACCAATCGGACGGAACTGGCCAGGACGGGCCAGTAGGCACAACTGCGATGTCGGGCAAGGGACCTCCAACAAAAATACAGTCCACTGAAAGCAGCTCGGGTCGCTCCCCGACATTATGGTCCTTCGAGCCGGATAGGACTAGGAGAAGGATAGGTCTAGGAAAAGGATACAGGACCCTGGAAGATCAACGGTGATTGAGACTCCTAGGAAATAAAGGAAATCACGACCCGATGTGAAATTCGCGCGAAGGCTACACACTTAGTGACAATTGGACCTGTTGTCACAACCCAACACTTAATCAGGCTGTGCAAGGTGATCGGCAGCGCCAGGAGAGCTGTACTCAGCCCAACTGAACATGATGGCGGATTCAATCGGATCCCGTCTTTGAGGATTTTGGACTACTGAACCAGGCCCCAGAACTGGTTTTCCAGGTAAATAAGTGTTCAGTATATGTCCAGCCGAAATTCAGTAAATCAAATTGCTAACTCACCTTTCGTGTTCAATTCATCGTTCATCTTGGCTACAAATGGATGGAGTGCATCACTCCAAGCACCGCATATCAATCCGCAATCATCATGGAATTACGTCACCATCTACACATGCTGTTTCGGGAAGATGATTGTTGACATCATGGGACCAAAATGACGATCATCAGCGAACCATCCAAGAATTTCTCTACCGCCAATTTGAACACATCACTACTAGCCCAACGGCACGCTAATGGAGTGCCACTTCAGCATGGACGCTTCAACGTTTTCATCCACATCATTTGGGTTAATATCACTCGGATCGTCACCCAATCAATCACTCGATCATGGAGATTATCACTACAATCATGGCAACGGTACACATCATAACTGGTGGTCTTCCAATACATCCAACGATGAGACAGGTACTCACTCGACCACAAGATCATCGACACTACCATGAGGGCTCATAGGACTGACCAGAGCTCACTAACACATCACACGGGAATCAATCAGTTTTCTGGCTAGCTGAAACGAATTGCATGGAATCTAACTATGCCTTTGGAAACATGTTAATGCTCACGTAGATGCAACGGGTATCCACGGTGAGCACTATCCCAATTCGGACACTAGGGGTGTCCATCGGATCCAAATCACAATCAAGGTCAAGTGTAGTCAATGGTGACTGCACACTACCCGGCGGTGCAACGGTGCACTATGGTTTGGAACGCAGTATGGTCTGCGGCTGTTATAGGGTAGCAGCACTCCAATGCCACCACAATTGGCTTCCCACGGTTTGGTTTGCAGCACGGGCTGCGACTGCTACAGGATGGCGGAACTCCCAATCCACAATTTAATCCAGTGACTAAACGAGGAAGTCACGAAATCCCGAGTATCTGATGCGGCTCATCAATACTCATCCTTGATTGGTATCGGATATTGTCACGGATGGCAGTATTCACTCGGTTAATGGGTTCCAAAGGCACTAGAAGACGATTCCAGATCAAATTGCGGAATAAAAACCATCCCATTTTGGATTCAAAGATTATTCAAGGCGACAATTCACTAGATCGGACACCACCACACTTTCCCAAGAAGATAAACTCATCCACACCGGCGGCGTAATGGATGGAAGGCGGACACCGAACTATTATCTCGCTCGTTTATTACGGATTCAACGGCGGACAATTCGCACGGAAGCACCCAAACAAGGGTTCACAGGTAAATACACTTGGTATATGCCCGCCGAAGCATGGGCCTACAGATTTACACTATCCTCATCAAAACTATTATTCCAACCGGACTCTCACGACTTCGCACAACCTCGACACGGCGCACTCGAATTGGACTGGCATCGAGTCGCATGGATAGATCTCGCCGCAACTAGAACGAGACCAATACGTACGTAGGAAGGTGATATCGGCAACCAAGGGCAACAGAGGAATATCATCCACACTGGACTACCTGAGATGGTCACCAACAAAATCGACAACGCTACACGAACGCACACATTGCCGATTTACAACAACGAGTGAACCTGCGACTACTACAATTGGAGCAACTGATCGCTATCTCATTACCCACCACAACCAACATTGCACAGTAGTTCGAAAGGTAGTCTACCACGGACCTCCATGTCTGGGTTGGATGAAGTACACACTTTTAGCTGTTTGGATGTGATCATGTGTGCAGGTCGAGATCATCATCTTCATCCGAAGAAATACATGCAGGGACACATCGTATACACAAGGAATACTGATACATCATTCAACAAAATACCATGATAGAAGGGTTGACGCATAGTCTTCGATGGTGGGTGAGATTGTTCACTGAAGTAGGGACAGTTATAGCAAAATGGCCACTGGATGGAGCAGCATGGTATTCTATGTGAAGTTTGGAAGACGATTCAGAAATTTTGGTAATTTCTGGGTGGGTGAGGATGTTGGAGAGTAGCATGCCTCACTCATTATTTTGGAAGGCACTGTAAACCCCCTAAAGTAACGAGGAACAATTGATGACATCGGGAACCTTCGGCAATCACCAGCAGCGAAGATAATCTTAAGCAGGCATTTTTAATATTGTAATCAGTAGGATTTGGACTACCATAAGTGTTGTGTCGTAATTTACCTTTAGTCAATTTGTATGGTCCTGTAAATATAGTATGAGTAATTAAATGTTGGTTTTAAGTCAAACTAAGTGTTTTATTGTAACCAATCGGACGGAACTGGCCAGGACGGGCCAGTAGGCACAACTGCGATGTCGGGCAAGGGACCTCCAACAAAAATACAGTCCACTGAAAGCAGCTCGGGTCGCTCCCCGACATTATGTTTTTTTTTTTTTTTTTTTTTTTTTTTTTTTTTTTTTTTTTTTTTTTTTTTTTTTTCTTTTTTTTCCGGCTCGAAGGGGAACGTCCAAAATGTCGGGGAGCTTCCTTCGTCCAAGCCCCAACATCGACTGGGAGTATGGGTTGCCCTCGGAAGGACCGGTATGTAAATCCAAAGTAGGGGGGGGGGTGGAGCTCCTAAGCTCACACTTGCTTCACGATAAACCGAATCACTATCTCTCTAATTGAAAGTCCAATAACTCCACATATTACGAGAAACTAACACTTAACATATAACATTTATTAACATAACTATTTACAATATAGGCTACATTTTATAAATTGTCATGCAAGGGTCTTCGACGACCACTTGCTCCGAGTGGAATTGTCTTACAACTAAACCAAATGTTTCAGGGAATTCCCTCTACCTTTACGATCAGTTGAGTCATCCGTGACGTCATCAATCTGGTTAATCTCTCCTCTCATTGCCCGATAATCTCTTGGAAAACCACATAGACGAATGACGTCCAGGGTTGTATCCTAGGGTGGGTGATCTTAGTCTCGAACATCCTCACCCATCCTGAAATGTCCTACATTTCTGAAACTCCTCATTCTTCGTCCGAATGTTGCGCGTCCCTGGAGTGCTTAACAAGTGGATCGATATAGGTTGTGTTGCGATCGGCTCACCCTTCATGTAGTAGTGGATCTATCAAGTATGGCCAAATTACCCGCTGAACTCGTGAGTGATCTTCCAGTTCTGCTAGATCATGTATCCCTCATAATCTAGCATATCCATTGGGAAACGCCGTTCAACTCTTTGGTCGGTTGACCGTGTAAAACGTTTCCTTCGCATTGACAAATGGTATACCAACCATTGTCCTGTTGATTGGATGCACTACCCTATGCAGTGCTTCAAGAATAGACCATTGGATTTTGCTGACCAAAACGCCAAACCAACCCTGTTGATTTCGTTCCTCAGCTATACCGTTGAATTTCACGAGAACCAGTTTCTCGCGTCCTTGGTCACGTTCCCCATGAAACGTTGGGCTCACTCATTGACCTGTTCAGATGAGCGTCCTGCTGCCATCCGTATGACAGCATTTGATGATTATTCCCTCGAGTTCATTGATAATTGTCCATGGACGTGACCACGCCACGTACACACAGTTGGTGTAGTATGCCTCCAGCTCACTATAAGCATTCTTTATGCATGTATGCATGATCCATCCGAGTTTAGAGTGTCCCATATGATGTGGTTGATCTCGACGTGTTGAAGCCGTTGTTTTCCCTTTCTGTGCATCTCAGTATGCGTCAGTGATACGAAATGCTCCTCTTGTTGATATCGATCCTATCCAAGCCATGGTGTGCGTATAGTAAACTCGAGTAGTAGGTACGAAAGTAGCTCCGTGTTTGTCCACATTGATGATGTAGAGAGAAAGTGTTGTTGTAATGGACTGTATAATACAAAGCTTCGGCGGACACACACTGTTCAAGCATACTGACCTTACGGAAAGTGCTGGTGCACTACTCGCGTTGTCCATTGTACATACACATCCTTGGTTGTCGACTCCAGTTTCCAAACGATCGTCCGAAACGTAGTATCGATACCGCGACAGATTGCGTCGCACCGCCGCCGCCGGGTGAATCAAATTAGACCAGTGAAATTTTCCGCGACCTAGTGTGTTTTGGGATGCTCATAATCATCTGTGATGGTACCACAATCAGCTGTTCCGGGTCTCCAGTCGAAATTATTTTCGTCAATATCGGTTCCAATAACGTGGGAAGATTTTGCGTCAGCCAGGTTTCCATGTAGTTGTTGTGGATATGATGGTAGAAATAGTAGACTATATTCGCAGCCTTGTGCCAGTGTGATGATTCAAATCGTGAAGATGGCTGTATAGTGTTCTCTGAAGCTCCATTCAATGCCATTGCCTACAGAAGTGTGTGCTTATTGACGTCATCATTCTTTCTACCGTTGTTGATGTTGACTTGATTTATTGCGGGCGATCGGTTTCACTCGGTGAAGTTGATGATGTTTATTCGAAAAGGAAAATTTGCTCAATTTGTGTAGATCTGCAAGCCTAGCTTCGCAAGGCATATACTAAGTGATTTACCTGCCAGACCATGAATTGCTACATCTCTTTCGAATAAACTCGAAGTTCAGAGATGCCAGAAGTGGGAAGCGATGTCCTCAGAAACTTGTGCTCCGTGGGTATGCGAGTCGTCCGCTCCCGAAGTCCTTGCTAGTTCAGTGAATGCCAGTGCAGTGGAAGTTCAGTGATCCGGCGGTAGCCATGTCTGCCTTCCAGTTGAGTGACCATTCCAGTGTATCCAGTGCGATGGTGTTTCATCCTTTTATGCGAGTTGAATAGCGATCTTGGAAGTCTAATGTAGCTACAATGGCGAACTCCACAAACGTGACCTCCTGATGTCCTCCCGGAGCGATCCGGTTCGAAGGACCAAAATGTCGGGGAGCTTCCTTCGTCCAAGCCCCAACATCGACTGGGAGTATGGGTTGCCCTCGGAAGGACCGGTATGTAAATCCAAAGTAGGGGGGGGGGGGGGGGTGGAGCTCCTAAGCTCACACTTGCTTCACGATAAACCGAATCACTATCTCTCTAATTGAAAGTCCAATAACTCCACATATTACGAGAAACTAACACTTAACATATAACATTTATTAACATAACTATTTACAATATAGGCTACATTTTATAAATTGTCATGCAAGGGTCTTCGACGACCACTTGCTCCGAGTGGAATTGTCTTACAACTAAACCAAATGTTTCAGGGAATTCCCTCTACCTTTACGATCAGTTGAGTCATCCGTGACGTCATCAATCTGGTTAATCTCTCCTCTCATTGCCCGATAATCTCTTGGAAAACCACATAGACGAATGACGTCCAGGGTTGTATCCTAGGGTGGGTGATCTTAGTCTCGAACAATTTTACTTTGATCACATTTTTAAATTTAAGGAGTTTTGATAAATTATCGTTGAGATTCTGAAAAAGAAAATTAGATGTCTAATACTTCAGTTGAGCTTTCGATTGTATCAACAGCTTGTAATTGAAAGTTAATTTCTTTCCAGAATTATTTCCGTCAGTCTCCCGGTCTTTGAGTTCTCTACTGGTTTTCGGGACGACACGTTTTATTTACGTCACTGTCACAAATACTTCTGCAAATTGTCGGTTTCGTGCAAGAAGGTCACATCTCAAAATTGATTATTTTTTAGATCTTGAAGAAATATGATGGAAAACTATGTAACTTTTGATTTCATTAAGACTCATTCAGAAATTCTTTAAGGACAACGCGATTCAGACATTTTTTATAAATTTTATGCACCAAAGACACTCCAATAGTCATCCAAATCACATATGAAAGATAGCCCTTCAAGCTTTTCTCAAGACCTAAAGGGCAAACGCATAATGATGAATGATCCACCATCAGCCTGGTCCTGAACATTATATTTTTGTATCTTAGTTTGCTGAAATTTTCCACACTGCATTTTTAACTAACCATCTTTGAAAGTTTTGTAATTCCTGCGGCAGTTTTACTGATTTCGGTTGTATTTGAAATCAGCAGCTTGATTTAAATGTATATAGAAGTTTTTATCGTATTTGTTTAGTTAGTGCGATCAATAAATATATTTAAGAGATGAACCTGCCTCGGGCTGAAAATCTCTCTAATAAAAAAACCTAACCTTATAAATTAATATGATATTTGAAATCTTTTTTTTAAACATGTTGAGAAACTCAACTTTGTTTTGTATTTTGAGAAATCATTGAACTGCATTTTTTTCACAATTTAGCATTCAAGTTTTTGAGCTAAAGTTAAACTAAAATGATGAAAATTCTCTGTTAATATAAGTTGGTGCGCGGCGAAAACTTTGATTGCAAAAAGTTTGGGAACCTCTGTCTAAAGGGATTTCTGAAGGGTTCCCGGAAAAAAATCTGAAAGAATCCCTGAAGAGAGATCCCGAAAAAAAGTTTTTGTGGTGCAATAACTTCTAGAAGCATCTTTTGGAAACTTTCTAAAGGGATTTCAAAAGGAAAATCTTTTGGAACCTCTAGAGAAGATTCTGAAAGAATCTCCGGAAGAATACAAAAAAAAAACCTCTCGAAGAGGTCCAACAAAAATTTCAGAAAGCATTGCTGTAAAAACATCAGGATTTCTGAAGGAATCGCTGGAGAAATTTCGGGATGAATTTTAGGAGGAACCTCTGGAGAATGTCCAGCAAGTGTCTCTTGAGGAATTACTGACAAATAACTGGAGTAATCTTTGGTGAAACTTCTGAAGAATTCGCACTTCTCTACAATCTGTTAAAGATATTCTGCTGGATTTTTTTTTTTTTTTTTTTTGAGGAATGGTTGGGTGAAAACTGGAGAAACGCCGGAAGGAATATCTTGAGTGATTTTTGGAGAAATTTCTAGAGGAGTTCCTGGAAAAAAAATGAAAAAAAATCCTGCAGGATATTCCATAGTTCCATAGTCTTGGAGGTATCTTTGGAGCAACTCCTTCTGTAATCATGAAAAGAGTTTCTGTAACAATTCCACAAATTTCAGTAGGAATTTCTAAGCAACTCCTAGACTAGAACAACAATCATGAATTTAGAGCTACCTGACGACTGGAGCATACGATGTTCTAGAAGTTTTTCGGTACAGCCATAATAATCGGAAAAAATATTGGTCGATACATTTGCTGATCCGTGAATTAATGTTTTGTTAACTAACTAAAGAACATCGTCCTGATCAAAACGATCATCAACGATCAAATCTGACTGTACATGTCAATGGTTGCTCCTCCGTGATTGATCTGAGCTGGTACCAATTGCACTGAGATCCAAATGAATAAGGGCTGGGACACTCCACTTATTCTCAAAGCAGCTCATACATTTTTGATCAATAACGGTGCCGGCCACGTCCTTATAGTCAGTTGGGAAGGGAAAGGAATGTTAGAGTGTGCTGGTTGTTGCTACTGAAGACCGAGATCACCTCTGCATCCCCACAACCAGCACGGACTGGGGTATTTGTTAGACGGAAAGGATGGGAGATCTGGGAGTCACCGTTGGGTCGGTGATGCGATCCATGGATAGGGGATATTTATAGTGTTCGTAAGGTGATAGATTGTGTGGTGATGACTATGAAGGACAAGCGGCACAGTTCGCTTTGGTTGCATAACTTGCAGGCGTTATATACACTGTGCTGTGGAAGGAAGGAAAACGAATGTTTGCAATTCGTTTCTGGTTCTAGCGATGGCTATGAACATATGAGTAAACATGAAATGTATATGTAGAGAAGAAAGAGAGAGAAAGAGAAAGTGGATAGAAAGATACAAAATAGGATGAAAGGGACGGGCCAGGTATTGAACCCATGACCTTCTACATACGAATCAGAAGCGGTAGCCACTAGACCCGTCTATAACTAAAGAATATCGTCCTGATAAGAATAAATCATTCAAATAATGTGTGAGAAGTAACTTCCACACCAGTATATGGGGCGCTGGAATTTGGAAAACTTCAGTAACCAGGTATGATTTTACTATGACAGCACTTGTCTTTATTGGGTTTTAAAAATCCATAGAACAGGCATGCGACGTTGTGAATTTCTACTTTGAGGAATCTTTAAAAATTTCTTGGAGAACGTCTGCAAAGAATCCGTCATAAATTTATAGCAATTTTTTTGGGTGTGATAGTTTTTATTGGGGCCCATGATTTCGTTACTCATAAAAAAGACAAAATTGGTTCTGTGAGTACAGAAATCAAATTAGGCTGACACAAAATTTCGATTTTCTCTTATGTCACCACTCTCGGAAAATGATGTTTGGAATTCAACATTTTGATGAAATTTTGCAAATAAGAGGTGAAATTAGAGTCGCCCAGAAAATTTCTTAACATGAGTTTGACGATTTTGCCTACTTTTTAGGGTATTTTTCCCCAAATACATTTATTATTTATCACCCCCCTCTTTGATGAGTCTAACGAACACTGTGATAAAAGAAAAAAAAAGATTTGTTGCGGCCGTATCCTGTGTTGACGTTTAAAGGACTAGCGGTAGTTATTCACAGAAATAAAATGAAAAAAAAACACGCTGATTACGCAGCCGCCTTTGGTCTAATTAATTACATACGCCGATGGAATCCCGACTAGAAAAATATATCAAGTTTATAACACACACAATGTGTGATGACATGAAATATGAAATTTTGATATAACTTATTTTGTTATAAACTAGATGCAAGATGATGTTAAAATAACTAAAACTGCAACAAAAAGTACACCGGTCTAATCAAAATAATAACCTATTTTGTTATATTTAGAACAAAATTATAACACAATATGATATAAGTTTTAGCCAGAAGAAAACTAATTTCTATCATATTTAAATACAATTGTGTAAAATGATGTTCTGAATGTCAAAGAATCAGAAAAAAATTATTTCACAATCAGTTATTGAACAACATTAACAACATAATATGATACAATTGAGTTATAATATTTTTAAACACCAATAATTCAAACATGATTATATCACAATGAGTTATACATATCATGGTTTGTTATAATTATGTTATATTTTTGTTATGATTTTCTAGTCGGGATGTGCTTCTTCTTCTTCGTCTTATTCTTCTTATTCTTCTTCTTCGTCTTGTTCTTCTTCTTCGTTTTCTTCTTCTTCTTTTTCATCTTCTTCTTCAATATGGCTCTACGTTCTCACTGGAACTTGGCCTGCCTCGTTTCAACTTCCAAAGTTATTTCAGGGCATTCTTTGCCTGCCATTGCATGAATTTGTATACACCCAAACCTTATTTTACGTCCACTATTGGCTTAGCGAAATAAATTTCTACCGACAAAATAATGATCAAAATACACATTTTTATATGTTTGTACACTTCTCCCAATCACGAAGATGTTTTAAAAAATATAAAACTGTTGAGTTTGCTCATTGTCTTAGCGGTAGAATTTTTTGTCGCTTAGCCATGCATGGACGTAAAAAAAGGACGAGGTGTACATATTGTGAGGCAAGGACAATGATACACTGTGCCCATTGAGTTGAGAAAATTTTCGAAACAAAACCCTCGTCTCCAGATTGGCGATAACAATATCGAGTAATACGCAAGCACATATTCTGTAGAAGTAGCATATTATAAATCCCAGAAGAAACTGCAGTTAAATAGATTCATCCCCG
Source organism: Aedes albopictus (assembly GCF_035046485.1). Lineage (NCBI taxonomy): Eukaryota > Metazoa > Arthropoda > Insecta > Diptera > Culicidae > Aedes > Aedes albopictus. Next base: position 33,732,674 of record NC_085138.1, on the reverse strand, counting down.
AATCAAATGTTCTATGGACAGAACGCTTATTAGATTGGAGATTGTCTACGATCATAAGATCTGGACCATGCTTGAGAAGGACCTGCAGAAACTTGGAGTATTCGAGAGACTAGTGGAAAGGATGATCATTCGATCTTGGTCGGTGTGCAGAAGAACGGTTTGGCTCACTGCACTTCACGACATCCTGAAAGTGACTAAAGCTGGATTGATATGTTGGTCAGGCTTGTTGCGAGAATGCCGGAGCCGGAGTACAACTTAGTAAAGTTGGTGTTTGCTAATGGTGGGCGGGTCAGGTAGAGCGTGATCTGGCAAGCGTTGAGCGTGGTCGTTATGGGAGGGGCAAAATATTGACTAAGTATTATCATAATTTCATGTAGAGGTAAACAGCTGAAACATGTGTAGGCTACGCTAGGTCACCTAAGCTAACTCGCCATTTTAATTGCGATTTAAATTGGCCTTTGAACGACCTTTGAATGTAGTACAAACGTAAACTCTGTCAGCCAGTCCTAATTCCTCCTTAACCTTCGATGAACTCCCCACACGAAACGGTTTGGAGCCCAGGGTGGGGTGGCAGCCAAAGCACGCTGCAGCCATTTAATCGATTCTGTACCAAGCAAGCAATCGCTGGCTGCCAGTGGCTGGAATCACCCACTCCCCCAACCCTTTCCATTAGGAGGAGAAGATTGAAGGTAGGCCGCGCGTCGCGGTGAAAGACGATCAATTTCGGCTACCTGTACGGGAAGTTCCCATCAAGGCATGTGGGCGACCGGCCAGCGTGGGGAGTTGAGGTCGATGATGAAGCGCATTCGAGAGCTGCTTTCAAGCTATGCAGATGTAGAAGTATTCCGCGTGATTTCCATCCGCTGCTGCTGCCAATGGGAACTTTGCATAAATAACAATTTCAAGCAGGACTCCGACTGACGGTAAGCATGAAGGAGGTGAAATTTTCCCGCACAGTTCTGAATCAACCCAGAAGAGCGAAAGAGAGAGAGGTGCACTGCGCATAAATCTACCGAAAGCTTTTTGAAAAGGTATCGAGCTGGGAAAAGGTTCTACTGCTAGGTGCAGGGCTGGGAACTGGCCGATGGAAAGGGGCAACGTGGTGTGGATGGAAATAATTTTAAATTTCTGCCAAACATGCAAGTTTGAATTTGGGACGAGGGGACGGCGACGGTGGGTACGAGAGTTTGAACTTTGATAATTGAGCTATAATCAGGTGAAACCCGATTTCGTTGCAGTTTTTCGTTTTGGTTCGTTTGCGAGCGCAGCTGCTCCTAGTGCCCTTTCGAGGCAAGTGGCATATTTTGTGCGGGAGCTCAGCTGACGAAAGAAAATAAATCTAATTGATAAAGTTGTAATTAAACTTGGTCCCAGTTTGTGCAACTGGGTAATTTGATTGATTTGATTTAGTGCAGATAAAAGGAATCGAGGTTATTAGATACATTTGCTAAGGTTGTAAAGTTATGAGGACATCATTTGGAGCACTTATTTATTCAGATTTTTCTTTAACGTGATTGACGTTCAGAGAGTCCTATATAAATTGAATTAATTCATAAACACCCGGAAAGTTCTTCTCTTAATAGAAATGCGATATCTTTTTTGTTTTCAAACATTATACCGTGGGATCTTTTTTATAGTCAATAAAAATAGTTGTGCGGAAATTTTCCCAGGATTTTTTTCAGGAATTCTACCAGAAGTTCCTCCAGGAATTTCTCCAAGAATTTTCTTCAGAAACATCTTCAAGGATTGCTCCCACAATCCTTCTAACTATTTCTGCAGGAATAAATACATCCAGAAATTTATCAAGGATTATTTTTAGAGATTTGTAACGGTTCGTATTACCCCCTCAGCAACTTATTGAGAGTATGTCGCGGTTGTGTAGTTTTAGCCAGTTTTGAATAAATTCAGGAAAGTGTTTGTGTTGTTTGTTTCCACTGTTTGTGATTGCTGGTCACCCGAAAAGGACGCAGCCATGAATAGCAGCTACCATCATCCTTCAACATTAGCCATCAGATGACTCTGCCTTGCCTGAATCATGGACGTAAACGGTGGTAGCGAAAGGAGGTCATTAGGATCTTGGAGATCCTCAACTGGCCTTAGAAACGGCCATCTGCCCAAGTGATCGACTCTAGTGAAGTCCGCTGTACTTGTAGTGTCTATAGTGTGTGCCTTAGACTGGCCCAAATACAAAAATGTCGAAAAATTCCACGGGGCACGCTCTAGAATCGTGCCTTTGGATGAGAAGAGCAATCTGTGAAAGTTTCAGCTCAATCGGTTTAAAACTGAGCTGGCGCAAATGAGCTAAAGGTTTGTATGGGATCTTCAGTCCAAATATATGGGAAATTGGATGACCTCCAGTCTCTCATTAAGTACGCTGGTTGAAAGAATTCTATTTGGCTCATAATGGAAAAAATAATAGTTGATACCCTAAGGAACAACTTTGTAGAAAACCATATAATGATAAAATTTAATTTAGTTGCGGTTTCAGCTAACAAAAGCAGGATGAGGACATCTTCCCCCGTTTACTCTCGGTTGTTACATGCAGCACGTGTTTGCTGTTCGAAACTTGCACTCTACATCATAGGCGCCCAGACAACCAGTAATCGTAAAACATGTTGCATAAGATGTAACAGTAGAGGCCACATACGTGCATGCAGTCTTGCGAATAATCGCGACCATCACGAGACAATCACTTGAACCGCTTTCTGGAGTCATCGTTCCCAAGGTGATACGAACCAGCTAGCATGTCACGCCTGGAATGACAAACATGTTGTGGGTTCCATCCTTCGCAGCTTTGCAGCGATAGCAGTTGCTGAGTACACCCTTAAATGAAACAACACAGCGCACGAGTAACTTTCACGCAGCGAGCAAAAAGACAAAAGAATTTTCACGCAGATTTGTGTAACACCGGATCAGCACATTTTTTGTGCTGATCCGAGGTTACACAAATCTGCGTGAAAATTATTTTGTCTTTTCGGTCGCTGCGTGAAAGTTACTCGTTGCGCTGTGTACATCGAGTTCTGCGTGTATGCTTCAGGCGGGTTGCGAGAGAATCAATCTCACTGAGCAACGATGCATAACGGGCGAAGTGAGAGCGTTTGCCGTAGCCACACGCAGAACTCGATGTACACAGCGCAACGAGTAACTTTCACGCAGCGACCGAAAAGACAAAAGAATTTTCACGCAGATTTGTGTAACCTCGGATCAGCACAAAAAATGTGCTGATCCGGTGTTACACAAATCTGCGTGAAAATTCTTTTGTCTTTTTGCTCGCTGCGTGAAAGTTACTCGTGCGCTGTGTTGTTTCATTTAAGGGTGCAGGGCGAACTGCGTGGTGCGCTCAATGTGTGCGTTTAAACTGAGCCATGCAAAACGAATAGGATTTATGACGTAGTACCGTGCTTGTGATAATACACATGCATAGTTTTACATGATGTTGCGCGTGCATCTGCTTGAGGCGACGGAGAGAGTCATGACACTCACATGAGCCGTATCCAAGTCAGGATGATTGTAGCAAAACAAGGGTGACCGGGTGACTATGATGGGATTCTGTCTTTGCTGGTGTTAGCGACTGTATAGAGAGCGAATCAGAAACCGCAGAGACAGGGTGATACAAGCTTGGTGTTTATCAGCTTTTTTGTGACTTGTACGCTGATGCTTCGCGACACTGCGCTGCCGTTCTACGCATAGTTGTCCCATGTTGAAAAACTTGAAACTGAGAAAATCGCGATTGAAGTTTCAAACAGGTTTTTCGTGTTTTTTGGCCAAATGGTGCAACAAATCGGGTTTAAGTTTTCATAGTATCGTTAGAAATCGCTTATATTCTCATGCCTGAAGTATTTCCAATCAAATATTTTTGAAAATATAGTGTTTTTAGCAAAAAAAGTGATTAGTGGGACTGTTATGCCTAGAAATGTGGTCCTGTTGGCGAAATTTCTACGCATATCAGTCCCGCGATAATTAGTCGTCTCTGCACGCTGGATGTGGTTTGTTCTGTACGTTTTTGTTATATTTTTGTTAATAACAAACAATGTTAGTTTCTTTTATAATATTATAAGTCTCTCATGCATAAGGCTCAAATGTCTCGAAGCAAAACGGAGCCGAAAGTCAACATAAGAGTGGCTTCACATTTTAACACTTTCTTAATAATCGGGTGAGTAGGAACTAGGTGAGTAAGTTGGTGAATAAGAAGTTGATTAGTGAATTGCTGAGAGGATGAATGTGAGGTGCTCCAAGATTAAGTGAGTTGATGAGTGAGTCAGTTACGAATTAGGAAAGTTACAGCTTACAGGGAGTTGCCCCGTTAATTTTAATGTATTGGTAAGAGAATTGTTAAATTGGTGAGTGTGTGTGGGATAGAAAGTAAATGAGTTAGTGAGTCAGTGAGTGACATAGTGAGTAAGTGAGTTTGTTGGTTTATGAGTATGTGAGATCTGTTCCGAAGGAGTGAGTGCATTAGTAAGTAAATTAGTGAGTAAGTAAGTGAGTTATAAAGTATGGGTATTGTATGGCCGTGCGGTTAGCAGCGCCAGCTATTTAGGCGTATTGATATTCACGTAGTGTGACTTCGATTCCAGTCTGAGAAAACTTTCCATTAAACGAAGAATTCTTCATTGGGCCACTGTGTGTCTTACACACAAATCTCCAAGAAATAAATCGGGGATATTTAAATGTATTCATTACGTTAATGGATTCAATTTTTTCTACTTAAATAGCTACAGTATGTATTATCGAAATAAGCGATTAGAACGTAAGGCCAAAAACGTTCTAAGGTCGGAAAGGTCATTAGGCCGAAAATGTTGTTAGGTCCAAAGGGTCGCCAGGTCGATATATCGTTTGGTCGGAAAAACGTCGTGTGACCGCAAAATATTGTTATGTACATCAAAGTTTTTATATGGCCGAATAAGTCATTAGGCCAAAAACGTCGGGTTAAACCGGATTGGTCATTAGGCCGAAAAGTTCATAAAGTCGAAAAGGTCTTTAGGCCAAAAATGTCTTTTGGCCGAAAAGGCTTTTAGACCGAAAAGGTCTTTAGGCCGAAAAGGTCTTTAGGCCGAAAAGGTCTTTAGGCCGAAAAGGTCTTTAGGCCGAAAAGGTCTTTAGGCCGAAAAGGTCTTTAGGCCGAAATGGTCTTTAGGCCGAAAAGGTCTTTAGGCCGAAAAGGTCTTTAGGCCGAAAAGGTCTTTAGGCCGAAAAGGTCTTTAGGCCGAAAAGGTCTTTAGGCCGAAAAGGTCTTTAGGCCGAAAAGGTCTTTAGGCCGAAAAGGTCTTTAGGCCGAAATGGTATTTTGGCCAGGTCTTGGTGAAATGAATTCGTTCTATACCTGAATTATTCGGCTTAGTGACCAATGACCTAACGTCCTTGTCGGCCTAATTACCTATCCGGCCTAATGAATTTTTCGGCCTAATGACCTTTTCGGTCTAATGGCCTATTTTGCCTAATGACCAACAAAGCATACAACTGATTAAGCTTTTGTATTAATTTTAAATGACAAGAAAAATGTACATATCATTGAAATCCGACACGAATGCACTTTAGGTGTAAAGTGTCGTTAGAAAATATGTAATAATAATAATAGTAATATCGTTGGAATAAAATATGTTCAGAAATACAACAGCTTAAGATTTCAAAACATTCTGCACCATGCCTTCCTCTGCTTGTATGGGTCATATGAGTAGGAACCCCAGCAAAGATTGGGAGTGATTTGTCATTAGAGACTTCATGCTTGATGTATCTTTATTTAAATATGAAGGGTCCGAATGCCGCTGATAATGGTACGGTTCTATATCCATCCTGTTCGAAAACAAGCAGTTACGGTACTATGTTCACTTTTAATACAAATACAATAATAAGAATATAATGCTTTTGGAGTGGAGCGGACCTGGTGTGATGGTTAAAGCACGTGACTATCACGCCGAGGACCAGGGATCGAATCCCACTCCCGACAAACTCGCAAAATGTGAGTTCTTCTTTCGGAAGGGAAGTAAAGGGTGGGTCCCGAGATGAACTAGCCCAGGGCTAAAAATCTCGTTCATACATACAGGTAAAAATAAAAAAAAAATGCTTTTGGGCTCTATCATTTATTTTACATATACACAGAAAGCCGCTTATCTACGACACAACTTACTAACAACAGTTTGCTCGAGAATTATACATCTGTCGGTGACTCGTTCACCGCCACAGAGCTAGCTCATTCCCGCTTGCTCACGAAGCTTTCATTCAGGGATAGGGTGCGACTCAAAACTCTTTGCGTGCCGCACACTCTGCTACGAGACAGCACAACAAACTAGAAGGAGACGAGTACGCGCAATCGGTTGTGTGTTGCTCGTTTGCTTTGCCGCGCGCTGGAGCTCTCCTGTCTCTCACGCTGCACTCTCTCGGTGCTTGTCTCCGTGCTTTTCACTTGGCTTGATACTACGCATGATTGCAAAAATTTCGAATCAAACGACCCATCACTTGTCAACTCTGGACAAGCTTAACAACTTTGCCGAAAACACAAACTCTTCAATTAATTTATTAATTGATTTTTTCTGTTTGGAGACAAGCGCAGTCCCAAGCACCGTGCATTACTCCCTGCGCCGTAGAGCTAGTGCTGCGATTGTCTCTCGCACAATTACGAAAGCTCTCACTCATACGTCTCTTGTCTCTCGGCAAAACGGGAGACGAGCACTTGCGATTGTGTGAAGCACACGCTTTTTTCGCACCGCACGGTGCATGCCGCCAATCCCTGCTTTCATTCTTTCGTCAAAACCCTCGCTAAGCTTTTCTTCTTTTCTGATCTTCAATGCAGGGTTGTACTTACCCGAGAAGCTTTTACGGCGTTCGTCAAGCTTCTAAATCTAAAAGTAACAGCGATGCAGGGTTGAACTGATGGGAATTAACAAACACTAAGGGAGATTTCCTGTCTGTCAGTATGAATCAAAATTTGCTTCGATGTTAAATTATAGACATTTATTTCATTTCTTTTCCCTTCCGCTTCCGAGCGACGAGCGTCCATTTTTTTTTTAAATCTCACACGCGCGACTGTACTGTCGAAACTTATCCGAGTGAATGACTCGTTCACCGCCACAGAGCTAGCTCATTCCCGCTTGCTCACGAAGCTTTCATTCTTTCGTCAAAACCCTCGCTAAGCTTTTCTTCTTTTCTGATCTTCAATGCAGGGTTGTACTTACCCGAGAAGCTTTTACGGCGTTCGTCAAGCTTCTAAATCTAAAAGTAACAGCGATGCAGGGTTGAACTGATGGGAATTAACAAACACTAAGGGAGATTTCCTGTCTGTCAGTATGAATCAAAATTTGCTTCGATGTTAAATTATAGACATTTATTTCATTTCTTTTCATTGCTATTTATATTTCTTCTGCTGCCTGTAATAGGTACTACAACATCAAACACATTATCATCAATACATCAAGTCTCTGAGCGTCTAGGTCACTAGTTTATCAAGTTACTCAATAACTCATTAACGCATTCATTCAAAACAGTCACTCACTTACCCATCAACTCATTAATAAACCAACTCATTTATCAAATCACTCGCTTATCATCTTACTCATTTACTCATCTACCCACACACTTACAAAATCTTGCTCCCCAAGTCACTCCTCACTCTTCAATTCACTTACTTGGTTGATCTCTCATCAATTGATATATTGATTGCTTGTTCAGTACCTCCAGCAGTTCGTCTTCGATTTGGGTTTAACCCAAAAGTGTTCTTTTTATTATCTAAATAGGCGATAACTAAGCCACTCACTTACCGACACACTAATTCAATCAAATTATTGGGATAACATATTGAAATAAAAAAGTGAAGCTCATCAACTCACTTACCAACAATATTTCAAGCATGTTTAAATTCTGAAAATTTTCACATTTACCAGTCATTCAATTCAGCAACCTCTTTGTCATTATAATGGATCGGCTTCGTCATGCTTCACGACATTTGAGCCTCTTAATTAAGTTAAAATATTTATGTTTGGTTTATTAGCTCAACGCGCATTGCAGCAATATTTGAATTTAGATTGAAACTGCAAATTGCGAAGAAATAACAGTTTTTGTTTAACTGGGAAACAAGTTTCGTTTCAGCTGGAGCGTAATGCCAACATAAAAGAAGAGTTTATACCATGCAGTATTGAAATAGCCATGCTATTAGGTGAAGTAAGTTACTAAATAAGCATTTTTATCGGTTTTACGTAGACATTTTATAGTGGGACTGTTATGCGTAGAATTTCAGTTGTGGGACAGACATGCGTAGAAATTCAACAGTGGGACAATTTGACTTGACATGCTTTTCCTTGAGTCTTCGAACAAACTATGTTATTTTTTGATGTTATATGAAAATATTCGTATAAATAGAGCGCCTGGTGCAAAAAAGTCTAAATCGTCAAAAAGTAACATGGGACAACTATGCTTATAACGGCAGTGCGTGCATGCCTCCATTTAGGCGCATGTAAAATGTACGCATATCGCCTCCACTTTTACATCTTATGCAACATCTTATACGATCACTGGTTGACTGGGCGGCTATGTTGTCCTTCATTTCAATTGGTCACGCACGTGGGCGGGTATCGAAACAATGAAGAATTACATAGCTGCCTAAGATGTAGCGCGCAAGCTTCGATCGACAAACACGTGCTGCATGTAACAACCGAGAGTAAACGGGGGAAGATGTCCTCATCCTGGTTTTTTTTAGCTGAAACCGCAACTAAATTAAATTTTATCATTATATGGTCTTCTACAAAGTTGTTCCTCAGGGTATCAACTACCATTCTTTTAATTCTGAGCTAAATCGAACTCGCCGAACCGGCATACTGAGTGCGAGACTGGAGGTCATCCAATTTCCCATATATTTGGACTGAAAATCCCATACAAACCTTCAACTCATTTGCGCCAGCTCAGTTTTAAACCGATTGAGCTGAATCTTTCACAGATTGTTCTTCTCATCCAAAGGCACGATTCTAGAGGGTGCCCCGTGAATGTTTCCAACTTTTCTTTCTCGCCATACAAATGTGGGCCGGTCTAGTGTGTCTATTGTGTGTTTGTGGTGGATTCCAAGGACACAGGTAAACTAGAATCCAGATGATTCCATGAACCATATAATGCCTGGAATCCCCCCCCCCCTTCACACAGAACACCGTAGTTATACCGTGGCTTTACCACTGCCAAAGAGGTGAACCATAACCCTAAACTGGGTCACCCTCCGCCGTGAAGACATACGGCATAGACTAGGGCAGATGATAGCCCGGTCATTCGGTACTCCAGGCCGAGGGCCAACCTGAGGCCCGTGCTCCCAGCGGTCGCAGACATCCTGGTTCGAATGGGCGGTAAAGGCCGCAAAGGACATTGAAGAAGAAGAAAAAGAAGGAGAGGATCGGTAGATGATGGCGAAGTAGAGTGAAGATGGATAGCTAAAAGACTGGAAGTGCACAAAAGTTTGGAGAAATATACTGAAAAGGCAGTTTCAAGCGTTTTTCTGAATCCACGAAAGAAGCAAGAAGAAGCGTGCCGACCCTAGAGATTGAGGTCAATACAGAGTCTCGATAGCCCCTGGGAAGGGTCACCTTCTGTGACTCTCTCCTCAAGCCAACGCAAGCTGTGTTCTAACCACCTATACACCGTGTCCAATAAGTTCTCATACAAAATCAAATTGAATTCATTTCACATCTGTAACTAGGATTTTCGAAGTAAATGTATTTATTGAAAGGCCAACTAACACTCACCAAATGCAGCATATGTTTTGGAATTAACTGTCCTTTATCCTTCTCTGCTGATCGCTTATGTGTCGTAAGTCCGTTTCAGCCGGCACGCACGCCATTTCTTAGGTATTTCGTTACATTTTAACGAGTAATGGTTTTAAGTTGAAATAAATTAGGTTCCTGTACTCACCATTGCTAGTAGTAACTATGACCAGAAGAAAAAAAATATGAGGCTCTGTATTGGTGGAGTACGAAGCCGTTTTATTTTGTACAAAATAAAACGTGAATTAAACAAAAATGTCCATTTACCTGTTTTAATGAGATTTGTTGTGTTAAAGAGGCATGGCTGTATCTTATCTTGTTGATTCACACCATTTTCATTTCTAAAACATGCTTGCATCCCTATTATGAATAATTTTGTCCAAAATTTACATTTTATGATGTTTATTTTTAATATAACGGTCATTTTCAAGGAAATCAGCCCAAGTTGAGCTTACTAGTAAATTTCTTACAGCAACTTCACTTAAATTGTATTGTTTTAGCCTTAGTTTATCCATTTGGTACAACACTTGAGATAAAAACCCAAAACTTAACCTTATGGGCACTATTTAGCTACCGTAGAATGAAAAACTTTTCGAACATTTTACTTGCGTGCCGGAGCAAACGGATTTCAGATAACGGAGGTGTATTCCTAGGCTTTTAAAAACAAATAGGAAATAATGTTATTCTTAACTGTATTCTTTGTTTAATTAGTATTATGTGGCCCTTCAATACATACATTCATTTTGAAAATATGAATCACAGATGTGAAATAAAATAATATTTTCTAAATTTGTAATTTGTATGAGAACTTATTGGACACGGTGTAAGTTACAGATTCCTTCAGGAATTATCCAAGAATTTCTCCAGGGATTACTTTTGAAGTCCACCAAGAATTTCTTCAGAAATTCCTCCAGAAATTTCATCCAAGAATTCATCTAGAGGGAATCCTCCAGGAGTTCCTCCTAGAATTGATATATCCAGGGATTCCCCAGACATTTCTTCAGGAACACCTCCAAGCATTCCTCCATGAATTCATTAAGGAATGCTTCCAGGAGCTCCTTCAAGAATTTCTCCAAGAATTCCTCCAGAGATTCCTCAAATAGCTGCTCGAGGGACTACTCCAAGGATTACTGCAGGAATTCCTCCAGAAATTCCTGCAGGTTCTTCTTCTTCTTCTTGGCGTAACGTCCTCACTGGGACAAAGCCTACTTCTCAGCTTAGTGTTCTATGAGCACTTCCACAGTTATTAACTGAGAGCTTCCTCTGCCAATGACCATTTTGCATGTGTATATCGTGTGGCAGGCACGAAGATGCTCTATGCCCAAGGAAGTCAAGGAAATTTCCTTTACGAAAAGATCCTGGACCGACCGGGAATCGAACCCGTCACCCTCAGCATGGTCGTGCTGAATACCCGTGCGTTTACCGCCTCGGCTATATGGGCCCTTGAGGAATTCGTGCAGATGTTTAATTACTTCAATGACTTCTAGAGGAATTGACAAAAATAAAAGAAAATCAATTATTATAAAGAATCATCACATCACGATACATATAGAACCTTACAAATGCACAAACAAGAGACAATACCAATTAGAGACAGGACAATACAAAACATAAATGTGCCCTGTTATCCAGATGGATAACAACTTCCGATCACAGGATGACGAGGTTTCATGTATTGGTTTGGGTCCAGCAGTCATCCTGGAATTGTATTTCAGTTGGCAGTTTGCCTTTTAGTTCACAGTACCGTCTTACCCCGTTGGTTCGACACGTTTTAATACGACACTTTTTAATTCGTACCCCGCTTATTCGACACATGTCGAATTAAAAAGTGTTCGAATGTCACATCGATGTACACTGTAAATGCAAAACAGTTTGATATTGCGCTTATACTCGCACCCGCAGCAGCTCCTCTTGCAGTCGCTAATTCCGGAAGTTCTGAGTTAGTGCTATTCGACATCCAAAACGCCTGGAGACCAACCGGAATGAACTGAGGATGGCAACAATCGTAGAAAGAACGAGCTTTTCAGCGCAATATCTGTTGAAATTATGTTTCATAACAAATCCGGAAATCAAAACAAAAACAAAAATAGAGTTGCCAAAATTTATTGAGCATGATGGTGTAGGGTGACCAGTTTGTCGAATTAAAAGTTTACCCCGGTTATTCGACAACAGTCGAGGTCGTATTAGCGGGGTAATACGGTATTTGTTGCTGTGTTCATAGCTTGGTTTTGTCCAGGAAAACCAATCCTAATCGGGCATCCCGTTTCGGGTTTCATCACTAGAGTTCTATGACTTGAAGTCTGTAGCAGGGAAAGGTTTACATCTCTAGTACTCAATCGTGGCCCGAAATGGTCTGAATGTTGCCAATCGAAATAGGATTGCTCTTCTTGGGCCTCTATTCTGCCAGAACCCTATAAGTATTAATTAATGCAAGGGGAATATTTACAGGTTAAAATTCAACATGTAACACAAAGAACGCACGAATATAAAACCACAGACAAACAGACGTAACTCTTAGAGGAAATTCATCTAAAACTTTTGCCCGGTGTCATTTTCATGAGCACACTGCCACCTGTTGGTAGAACCGCGCGCGACACTGTCGGCCATGATGGATTTCGATTTGACGTTTTGCTGACACGCACACTACTACACAAATTGCCTGTAATTTGCCTTTGCATCATTCAGCAACGTGTACACTGGCAAACGTCAAAGCGATCGAACACTAGCGCCTCTGGTGCAACGATCGTGCAAATCAAATGAAATTTGAATTGATCGTTAAATGCATGTGTCAAGCCGTTTTGAAGAGTGTTACGTCTGTTTGTCTGTGATAAAACGTTGAACACATTAAACAAATATTCTGTCTTAATAATGTAACAAATATTTATACCCGTAACAAACAACACATATAGATACTCGTATTATTATGAGATAAAAGTAGAGACAATCGTGAATGATTTACGTCGATAGAGTGAAGAAAAACAAAAGTAGAGCCCGTAGACCTTGAAGGATTCCAGAATAATTTGAATGGCCAAGAATAGGCCATGCATGTACCAAAAGCATTATAGTTGTACACTGATGCTCCATCAGTAGCCTTGACTGACTGCATTACACAAACATTCGTTATACCTAATTAAAGCATGTAGAGTAGACACAATCTGGATATTGTAACCCAAATTTCGAAGTGTATTGGAGGCCATTTGTATTTCATAGAATGTTCAACTAGCACATTATCAAGTTGCTCGTAATATTGCGAGATCTAACGGGCATCAACGTGAATGAATTTCTTGAATAGAGTAAACAGAAATGATGGCAGATCCTGAAGATCTTAAAACAATCAATTCTAAAGTAGTTTGGATGACCTAGATATACTAAACAAATCTAGCGGTACTTTGAGGCCATGTTTGAGGCTTATTGAATATCGTTGACTATGTTGTGTGATCATTCATCTTGTATAAAATTTGATTAAGTATATTGGATTTGAGGGCCCATATAGCCGAGGCGGTAAACGCACGGGTATTCAGCATGACCATGCTGAGGGTGACGGGTTCGATTCCCGGTCGGTCTAGGATCTTTTCGTAAAGGAAATTTCCTTGACTTCCTTGGGCATAGAGTATCTTCGTGCCTGCCACACGATATACACATGCAAAATGGTCATTGGCAGAGGAAGCTCTCAGTTAATAACTGTGGAAGTGCTCATAGAACACTAAGCTGAGAAGCAGGCTTTGTCCCAATGAGGACGTTACGCCAAGAAGAGAGAGAGAGAGATATTGGATTTGTGACACAAACTTCGGAGTACTTTGGAGGCCTTAAAATAGTTCTGGACTGAAAACTTTAAAACAGAATATGATGTGTAACCACAAGCATATTTTAACAAATATTCAATCCGTTAGTAATAAAAATTTGTTCTGAACCTAAAAACCAGTATGACATCTTGTTTGGATTGTATTTACTAATGATTGCGCAACCATAAAAACTTCTCTTTTCACATTAATCCTCTAATACCCAAATTTTTGATTTTGATCTAAATATCATTTTTCGTCATCTAAAATCGATTTAAGCATGTTTTGGAAGATGATTCTTTTAAATTCTCGATTTTGTAAATTTCGGGTTTTGATTTTTCTAATTTTTATTTTTGAACGTCCCCCCACTTTTATATTTTTCCTGGGAAATTATTCGGGATACAGATTTTTTGAGACGAAAACATTTTGAGATTTTATGACTATTGTTGAAATATTAATATTTTATTTTTTTTTTCTATTGAAAATTTTATTTTCCGTGTAATTTTAAGGAAAATAATTATAGAGTGTATTTGACTCTCTTAAACTGTTTAACTATGATAGAATGATTTGGGAAAATTTCAAATATGTTAATTGTAGCGATCCAATACAAAATAAACAATGACTTCTGAAAGGTGACTAAAACATCAAGTTTTCAATGATTTTAAAAAAATGTAAATACGTTTTAAAAGACACCAAAAACTATTGTGAGATGTACAGAACAGTTTCAAACATTAGCCAAAAATATCAAAATTTTGATTGTCCACGAAATAGAAATTACAAAAATGCTCAAATAGTCTAAAGGCGGGATTGGGTATTAGAGGGTTAAATAAAGCTAAATTGTTTTAGGAATCGGACGAAAATAGAGTTCCCAAACCACCTTTCGGAACAAAAACCATTGGATTGAGTTTTCCCACCAATTATGGGTTGCTAATTCATCTGCATTAGAAGGACAAAAGCGAAAGCACTTGACCACGTGGTGCGTCGACCAAATTTAGATTTCGCCCCGTCCCATTGAAATCCGCTCCATTGTTTGACGGCGAATCTGGATTAATATTCGTGAATACCTTCTAACGACACAGCACAACCAATTCCGGACCAGTCGCCATTCAATTATGATCCCTATTCATCAGGGCTGTCGCAGTCAGCGCAGCCAGTAGTGCCGGCGGTTCGTGGTGATGATACCTAACCTGCAATTCCTCGGTCCCGCCGCCGTCACCGCATAAACAATTCCCCGAAGGCATCAATATTTTAAGCACTGGCTCTATGCGGTCCCCATTGTGTGGCACTCGCCAATATTCCGGCATGGTTCCACCACCTCGGCACGATACGACGACCGGTAGATGTTATTGTGTCATGACATACACATTGTTATTTTGCCTGAGCTGTTGACGGTAGGCTATATGGCTGCCACCGCCACGCCGTAATGCGAGATAGTTTTGCGACAGGCTTTTTCATCCTAATTCCAGCCAGGAGTAAGGAAAAACTAAAATTTGTGCTTGAATGCTTCTATTCATCGGGGTTCCAATGGGGATTGTTACGTGAATGTCCTCCATTTCAGCCCCATATATCGCAATGGGTGGGGTATATCGGAAATTGGTGTCTATAACATCGCACCTCTTTGCATACCCGTGTCATCGTGCTGTTTGGTTCAGAAATGACGACGTACGATGAACATGAAGCAAAACTTGGCAGTGTGTTTATCCATACAAAAAGGCGTTACGTTCTTCAGTTGTTTTCTTTTATGGCTGATAGAAAATTTAAAATCACTACAGAATTTTGAAGATCAGCACAGATACAGTTGAATATTCTATAACGGCTTACCACCCACTATCGGTTACACCGATCCTGTCTGTACTGGGGCCTCCATCTGCCCCGACCCTTACCAGGGACTCCTTTCCAACCGTGTAGACCCAACCCAGTAAACCATCGTCAGTTGTCTGGAGGTCATCCACTTCCCCACAACTGCGATTAAGAGAGCTGCATTCAGCTCCACTTCTTCGATCGATTCCCCGTAGAGCTGCAGCGTAATGTCGTCAGCCAAGCCAACGATTGCAACTCCCACCGGGAACTTTAACCTCAACACCTCGTCGTACATGAAATTTCATAACACCGGACTCAGAACTCCTGAGGTTATGTGAAAGCACTTCCCACGCACCTCGGTGTCATAAACTAGTGCTCGATTCTAGAAGTAATTTCCGAGAATCTTGTACAGGTACCAGGGTATCCCCAGACGCAATAGCGCATCGTCAATAGCCGGCCAATATGCACTATTGAACGCATTCCTTACATCTAGCGTCTGCCCCCTTCTCTTACGCTGGAGCGCTATCTCGGCGGTCTTTGTAATCGACAAGATAGCGTCTACGGACGGCCGCTTGACCTCCACTTCCGAAAGCTCAACTGGTTGCTCGAGAGACCATTTACATCCTCGTCCTCGGTGTGCCCCAACAGTCTGTTGAGGATTAACTTCTCGAGCACCTTCACCGCCGTGTCGATGAAGCATATTGATTTATATTCCGACAAGACTCCGGGTGGTTTACTCGCCCAGTGGCTAAAGTACCACGCACTGCCGCTTCCAAACCTCTGAGAAAACTAGCTCGTCCAAGCATTTCTGCATAGCAGACCTGAACATCCCGGGAGCCTCTGCAATAGCTACTTTTCAGGTCAAGTTCGGAATTCCGTCCGGACCTGGAGGCTTATGCGGGGACTTTGCTATCCCCACAAGGTCGTCATCCTTGACTCTCTCCTCATCACCCTACCCCAATTCCCAGCTGTCCCACGAAAGGAGGCCTAGGACTAGGATCATGACGTGGAAAAAGCCCCTCAATGATCCTCTGGAAACTGCTCTGTAGAAGCCATTACACCTCTTGTCTTGGCCATAATGATCATGTAGACATCACATTTTCATTGGCACTCTGACAGAGACCCTCAAAGCAGGTCTTTTTTTCTTGGTCTTCAGCGCGGCTTTTGTAGCGGCGCGCGAACACCACCCGTCGCCATTCGTTCCGCTCTTCCTCAGTTCGTGCTGGCTGCATCCGCCGCCTAGCCCGTAGGCAGGAGCGGAGCAAGTCGGCAACCACTTGAGTTCATCAGTAAGCCAGTGCAGTAGTTTCCCATTTCAAGGGTGGACTTGTTGGATCTCGTCACCGCTTAAACCAAGTACGTTTCGCTCACGGTAGAGTGCCTCCCTAAAACTCCCCACTGCGTAACGTAGAAGTGGCTAAAGACTACGCGCACAGTTAGCAGTGGCCCTACCAACGGAACAGCAGCTTGGCGCATTCATTTCATTTATTTAGTTAACATCAAATTCATGATAATACTGAATCAACAATTTGCCGCCATAATACTCGATTTGCAGCTGCAGTTCTCCAACGTCGGTCACGCCCAACACTCGCCAGATCACGCTCCACCTGGTCCGCCAATCGTGCTCTCTGCGCTCCACGCCTTCTTGTACCAACCGGATGGTTATCAAACACCAGCTTTGCAGGGTTGTTGTCCGGCATTCTTGCAACATGCCCTGCCCATCGTATCCTTCCGGCTTTGGCCACTTTCTGGAAGCTGGGTTCGCCGTAAAGTACAGCGAGCTCGTGGTTCATCCTTCTCCGCCACACACCGTTCTCCTGTACGCCACCGAAGATCCTCCTTAGCACCCGTCGCTCGAAAACTTCGAGTGCTTGCAGGTCCTCCTCGAGCATCGTCCATGTCTCGTGTCCGTAGAGAACCACCGGTCTTATTAACGTCTTGTACATGGTACATTTGGTGCGGGGGTGAATCTTTTTTGACCGCAGTTTCTTCTGGAGCCCATAGTAGGCACGACTTCCACTGATGATGCGCCTTCGTATTTCACGGCTCACTATTGTCAGCCGTTAGCAAGGAACCGAGGTAGACGAATTCTTCTACCACCTCGAAAATATCCCCGTCTATCGTAACATTGCTGCCAAGGCTTGTCCTGTCTCGCTCAATCCCACCTACCAGCATGTACTTTGTCTTAGCCGCATTCACCACCAGTCCGACCTTTGCTGCTTCGCGTTTCAGGCGGGTGTACAATTCTGCCACCGTTCCAAATGTTCTAGCAATAATATCCATGTCATCCGCAAAACAGACAAATTGGAAAATCGTACCCCGGCTGTTGAGCCCGGCTCGTCGCATAACACCTTCCATGGCGATGTTGAATAGTAGGCAGGAAAGTCCATCACCTTGTTGTAGTCCCCGTCGAGATTCGAATGAACTGGATAGTTCACCCGAAATCCTTACGCTGTTCTGCACACCGTCCATCGTTGCTCTTATCAGTCTGGTAAGCTTCCCGGGAAAGCTGTTCTCGTCCATGATTTTCCATAGCTCTGTGCGGTCGATACTGTCGTACACAGCAAAAAAATTATTGTGATATCACATCATTTTCGATGCACATCAGTCACGTCGTAAAATTGATGTAAAAATTACAACCGTTCTACGCAGCAAATCAGCCGCCGCAGCTTCAAAGTGGGTCTAGCAATCGCTAGAACCGGAACGATTGATGAATCATATTTAAGTAAAATATTGGCATGGATTCGTACACTGATCCGTTGATTGTGAGCCGTATCCCTTGCCTCTCGGCTATTTCACCGAGTTAGAAGGAAGGTGATAAATATGATACTGCTTCTAAATATCCATTGAAATGGGTTTGTTGACACTTTCCTGTGCCAACCAGGGTGTACATAGTGAGTGTGATAAATGTTGGAAAACGATGTAATCGAATGAAGTTACGTTCAAAAATGAATACATCGCCAGAAATTACGCGCCTGGATATTACAAAATTATTTGCTGTGTATGCCGCTTTGAAGTCAATGAACAGGTGGTGCGTTGGGACCTGGTATTCACGGCATTTCTGGAGGATTTGCCGTACGGTGAAGATCTGGTCCGTTGTCGACCGGCCGTCGACGAAACCGGCTTGGTAGCTTCCCACGAACTCATTTACTTTAGGTGAAAGACGACGGAAGATGATCTGGGATAGCACTTTGTAGGCGGCATTCAAAATGGTGATTGCTCGAAAGTTCTCACACATTAACTTGTC
>NC_085138.1:33613614-33713614 GCF_035046485.1 Aedes albopictus | reverse complement strand
ATTTGAAATTACAATTAATGCCGAGGAAGCTTGATAGTTAAAACAACGAAAGAAATGTATTGAAACTAATATCAAATGTATTAGATTCAAAGCAAAATGCTATCGATGATTTTTTTTTATTCAAAGCACTTTAGTTTTGAGTTCAATATATTTTATGCGTGAAGCTCTCCAAATTCATTGATTTACTACATCACTCACTAACTGGCTCATTCACTTAGTCACTCACTCACTAATAACCCAAGTAACCACAAGCATTACATCATAACATTAATTCAATCATATTATAGTTTAGCTAATGCAAGATAACTTTTATTCTACATCTGTCAAGTAATGAAGCGTTTAATCTACATTATGGAAGCATTGAAGCATTACGGGATTTTGACAGTTCGGTATAGTTCTATAGGGTCGTTGTTTAATGCTTCATTGCATTACCATGTTAAAAGCTTTATGGCAATAAATAATGCAAGGATTTTTTACTTTATGTATGCCTTTACTTAAGCTTCCATTGTTGTAAACAAAAAAATCCTCAGTCCGAAAAAAATCTTTGAAACATTTTTAGAAACAGAACCGTTTAAAAGAAAAGAAGAACAAATCACTGCGTAGCACTTAGATTATCATGCTCAGATGTTGCTGTTTGTAAATTAATAATATGTATAGTATACATCATTATATCATCGGGTTGGGACATGAAGACAATCAGTTGCTGAGGGACCAAAACTATTGTGGGATATTGGTTTCCTTATTTAACATAGTGCCCCGATTTCATAAAAGAAAGGATTAAAGCGCTGTTTGAACAGAATCAACACAGACGAATTTATATCTTTATATCATTTTCGTTTCTGGAATCAAACTGTTCTATAACCGCTTGTTTTCGAATGAATTTGGGAGAGTAAGATAACTGAAGTTCATGATGACATGATGGCATTCAGAGTCCAACTTTCGAGAGCTGCTGAAAACACAACTCGATAAAGCACGAGCAGAGTATACGTTGCTTTATGTTGCACATTTTTTCCAGGTGCAAAATACATGTTAATCGTAGCACACAGCGTTAGCGCGTCCGAGTTTCATCGTGGTCCAGTTTCAGCAGTCTAGGTTCAATTCCCGAAATAGAATAAAAAACAACAGAGTGAGAGTATCGGAACAGGTATGAGACGATAGAATAGATAAAAAAAAAAGAAAAACATACTTTTTCCTTTTGTTGACATGATGCCTTAAGTATGCATTTCATTCGATTTCATTGCATTAGCGTTATGGTACAAGCTTTTTATATGCTTTAGCAATCACCACAGTAAAGCTTGCTTTAAATCAACAATAGTAGCGCCACTTTCGACTTTAAACCTACTTTAATGGTACCTATATGACAAAGCTGCTTTATATCGCATGTCATATAATACGCTATAAAGTAAAATTAATGCTCTATATCCAGCGTCATGGTTACTTGGGAAACTAACCCACTAGCTCACTTGATTCCTCATTCACTTTTTAACACACAAACTCACTAATTTACCAACTTACTTACTCATTAACTCTGAAACTATCTCATTATCTCACATTCTTACTAATTTACAAGCCCACTAATGTCCTTCATTCACTCATTTAGGGGCCATTCATGCACCACGTAGACTATTAGGATGGGGAGGGTCTCTACGTTTCGTAATTTTCAAACAAACGAAAGTCTACACACTTAAAAATGATTCTTGAGCTCGGCAGAAAAAAATGCTGATTTCAATCGGCAACTCAAGATTTTGCTAATACTTCAGCAAATAACTCGCTTTTGCCGAGATTGTCCAAAACGTTTTACCGAAATATCAGCAAGTTGCTTGAAAACTGCGAAAACTGACAGCATTTTTTGCTGAACCTTTCGGCAAACACAGATTTTACTGAAATCAGCAAACGAGATTACCGAATTTCAGCAAAACAACTGTCAGTTTTGCAGCCTTCCAGGAAAAAAAAAACAAAACAGTGTTACGTGGTGCTGAAGGTGCTACATGAAGTAAAAATGAAGTGATCTTTCAAACGAAGTGAAAATTTAAGAATGTAAGATCTTTCTGTAAGTAACTTATTGCTATTAAATTTCATATCCCCTCAATCTATTTTAGGACCTATTTGCTGTTGTCCTTCGAGGAGCTGTTCGAGTTTGGGAGTTGCAGTTGGGAGTTCAGTGTGTTTGCTTATGGAAGAGAATGAAACCACCAGCAACCAGTTGATTATTTTGAAAAGCATTCCCTTCGAAAAAAAATGTAAAATATACAAGGATAAAACTTCTCTACTGTGTTTCTTTGTGAGCTAAAAATATTCTTTCTATTCTGAAAAATAAACAAAAGAAAATGCCGAGATTCAGCAAATTTATTCGTACTGGAAATTTTGTTTGCCGAGAATTCAGCAAATATATTTGCTGAGAATCTCGGCAAAATATTAACAGCTGTCAATTTTTGTGATTGCCGAAGATCCCGGCAAATCTATTTTTTGCCGAGATGGTTGCCGAGCACTCGGCGGTGCCAATCTCGGCAATCGGTTTGCCGAGATTCGGCGAAAAAATCTTAGTGTGTACGAGAAGAGATGGGGGGACTGACATGACCTTACCAACTAACTCACTCATTAACCCATTTCCGCCCAGTGATCTATTTATAGATCAGATGCCTCGAACGCCCAGTGATCTATTTATAGATCAGCAACTTTTGCGATAATTGCGGAGAAATGAAGCATTTTGGAAGACTGGTGTCTTCAGCAAAGTTGTCAAGAAGATCAAGGACTCTTCGATAGTACATAGTTTAGTACGTATTCGCTCCAGTAGGCGGCACTAGTGATCACGAAACATTGTGCTTTGACAGATGTTTCGTCAACAGCCATTACCAATACTGTCGCCCTCGTATCTAGGGAATCAGACTACATAGAAAAAAATGATATTCAGCAAAGTTGATCAGGACATCAAGAGCTATCCGATAGTGAACTACTTGGTTCTAGGTTTATCCGCTAGGTGGCGCTAGTGAGTCCTTAAAATTTAAACCAAGATGGATGCTTTAAAAAATCACCCAAGGATTTTTTAGGATATTTTGATTTAAACCTTTGTATCTCGAGAAGCCGACTACATAGAAGAATTTCGTCTTCGGCAAGGTTGATCAGGACATCAATAGCTATCCGATAATGTACTAGTTGGTTCTAGGTTTATCCGTTAGATGGCGCTAGTGGGCTCAAAAAAAATTTAAACCTTTGTATCTCGAGAATCTCACTACATAGAAGAATTATGTCTTCGGCAAAGTTGATCAGGACATCAATCGCTATCCGATAGTGAACTAGTTGATTGTAGGTTTGTCCGCTAGGTGGCGTTAGTGAGTCCTAAAAAAATTAAACCTCTGTATCTTGAGAATCCGTCTACATAGAAGAATTTCGTTTTCGACAAGGTTGATCAGGCCATCAATAGCCATCCGATAGTGAACTAGTTGGTTCTAGGTTTATCCGTGAGGTGGCGCTAGTGAGTCCTTAAAAATTCAAACCTCTACATCTCGAGAATCCGACTACATAGGAGAATTTTGTCTTCGGCAAGGTTGATCAGGACATCAATAGCTATCCGATAATGTACTAGTTGGTTCTAGGTTTATCCGTTAGATTGCGCTAGTGGGCTCAAAAAAAAATTTAAACCTTTGTATCTCGAGAATCTCACTACATAGAAGAATTATGTCTTCGGCAAAGTTGATCAGGACATCAATCGCTATCCGATAGTGAACTAGTTGATTGTAGGTTTGTCCGCTAGGTGGCGTTAGTGAGTCCTAAAAAAATTAAACCTCTGTATCTTGAGAATCCGTCTACATAGAAGAATTTCGTTTTCGGCAAGGTTGATCAGGACATCAATAGCTATCCGATAGTGAACTAGTTGGTTCTAGGTTTATCCGTGAGGTGGCACTAGTGAGTCCTACAAAATTTAAATCTCTGTATCTTTAGAATCCGATTACATAGAAGAATTTCGTCTTCGGCAAGGTTGATCAGGACATCAACAGCTATTTGACAGTGAACTTGTTGGTTCTAGATTTATCCGTTAGGTGGCGCTAGTGAGTCCTAAAAATTAAACCTCTGTATCTCGAAAAACCGATTACATAGAAGAATTTCGTCTTCGGGAAGGTTGATCAGAACATCAATAGCTATCCGATAGTGAACTAGTTCGTTCTAGGTTTATCCGTTAGGTAGCGCTAGTGAGTCTTTAAAAATTTAAACCTCTGTATCTCGAAAATCCGACTACATAAAAGAATTTTGTCTTCGGGAAGGTTGATCAGGACATCAATAGCTATCCGATAGTGAACTAGTTCGTTCTAGGTTTATCCGTTAGGTGGCGCTAGTGAGTCCTTAAAAATTTAAACCTATGTATCTCGAAAATCCGACTACATAAAAGAATTTTGTCTTCGGCAAGGTTGATCAGGACATCAATAGCTATCCGATAGTGAACTAGTTGGTTCTAGATTCATTCGGTGGCGCTAGTAAGTCCCAAAAAAATAAATCTCTGTATCTCGAGAATCCGACTACATACAAAAATATCGTCTTCGGCAAAGTTGATCAGGACATCAACAGCTATTCGATAGTGAACTAGTTGATTGTAGGTTTGTCTGCAAGGTGGCGCAAATGGGCTCAAAAAATTCTGAATTTTTGTATCTTGAGAATCAGACTACATAGAAGAATTTCTAAATTTCGTCTTCGACAAGGTCGATCAGGACATCAAGAGCTAACCGATACTAAACTAGTTGGTTCTAGGTTTATCCACTAGGTGGCGCTAGCAAGCCATAGAAATTCTTAACCTCTGTTTCGTTCTAGGTTTATCCGTTAGGTGGCGCTAGTGAGCCCTTAAAAATTTCAACCTCTATATCTGGAGAATCCGACTACATAGAAGAATTTTGTCTTCGGCAAGGTTGATCAGCAAATCAATAGCTATCCGATAGTGAACTAGTTGGTTCTGGTTAGGTGACGCTAATGAGTACAAAAAAATTTAAACCTCTGTACTCGAGAATCCGACTACATAGAAGAATTCTGTCTTCGGTAATCTCGATCAGGACATCAACAGCTATCCGATAGTGAACTAGTTGATTGTAGGTTTGTCCGCTAGGTGGCGCAAGGGGGCTCTAAAAATTCAGAACTTCTGTATCTCGAGAATCAGACTACATAGAAGAATTTCGCCTTCGGCAAAGTTGATCACGACATCAAGAGCTACTCGATAGCGCACTAGTTGGTTCAAGGTTTATCTGCTACGTGGCGTTAGTGAGCCCTAACAATTCCAGATATCTTTATCTCGAGAATCAGACTACATTGAAAAATATCGTCTTCGGCAAAGTTGATCAGGACATCAACAGCTATTCGATAGTGAACTAGTTGGTTCTAGGTTTATCTGTTAGGTGGCGCAAGTGGGCTCTGTGGGTGCTGATGAGCCCTAAAAATTCTGAACTTCTGGATCTCGAAAATCAGACTACATAGAAAATTTTCGTCTTCAGCAAGGTCGATCAGGGCATTACAAGCTATCCGATAGTGAACTAGTTGGTTAAAGGTTTTTCCGCTAGGTAGCGCTAGTGAGTTTTAAAAATTCTTAGCTGCTGAATCTCGAAAATCAGGCTTCTGGGTTTATATGTTAGGTGGCGCTAGTGAGTTCTACACATTCTGAATTTCTGTATCTCGAGAATCAGACTACATAGAAGAATTTTGACTTCGACATGGTCGATCAGGGCATCAAGAGCTATCTTATGGTAAACTAGTTGGTTGTAGGTTTGTCCGCTAGGTGACGATTAAATAGAACTGCGTGGCTACTGATTGATAACAAAACCAGCTAGGTATCGAACAGCTGTCTCATTTCACTAAATATAATATACCGGATTTAGTTCACCACTGGACTGCGCACTGAGTCTTCATAAGTGCGAAAACGTAAAAAAACTGCGCGATTGCATCAAATCAAATTGATGTCTTCGGCGCACTATTTCTTCGATGTATGCTGAATAAGTGCTCTGAAGACACCAAGTTGATTGGATGCAATCGCGCACTTTTATTTGCGTTTTCGCACTCGTGAAAACTAGTGCGATAGTCCAGTGGTGAACTAAATGCGCTATATTGAACAAAATATAGTATAGTATAATGAGTATTTTCGATAATGTGCTATCGATTTGTTATCTTTACTCAGGTTCATTGTGACTCTCATCTCAAAGACATTCGTTTGGGTCGAACGTGCCTCTGGAGCCAACCTACTGATTGGTCGGCTTCATGCAAAATAGCTGTAGATAGATAAATTGAAAGTAATTTGATTAATTAGCGCCCAAAAATTTGGCTAGAGGCCAGAAGACTTGAATGCCCAATGGTCTATTTGCAGATTAGTAAGTTTTGCTAATACCGTGGAAAATGAAGCATGTTGCACCGTCTTCCATTCTCCTCTCTTTTTCGTGCTCGTTCAGGAGAGTTATTATCCGATTTTTTTTTTTGTTTGTATTTATGTGTATTTTAACTTATGCTAATTCTACACTTATTATTATCCGATGATGAATGGGTTGGTTTATGTTTTCTCGTTAGGCGGCTTTAATGATTCATACAAATTTTGAACTTGTGTATCTCGAGAATAGAACTACATAATGAACCCTGGTACATATAACCACAGCTATAAATTATGTGATCCGTAAAATACGATCACGCATCATCAGTGGAAATCGTTTCCACTGTGAGCTTCGGATGAAGCTGAGATAGATGAGAATGAGATGTTGATTCATTTTATTCTTTTATTTATTATAACAACAAGTTCAAAATAAAACTGAATCAACAATATTTCTCCATAATACACGATTCGCGGCTGCCGTTCTCCATCCTCGGCCACGCCCGATGCTCGCCAAGTCACGCTCCACCTGATCCGCCCATCGTGCTCTCTGCACTCCACGCCTTCTTGTGCCAACCGGATCTGTCGCGAACACCAACTTTGCAGACTTGTTGTCCGGCATTCTTGCAACATGCTCTGACCATCATATCTTTCCGGCTTTGGTCACCTTCTGGATGCTGGGTTCACCGTAAAGTGTAGCGAGCTCGTTGTTTCATCCTTCTCCGCCACACATCGTTTTCCTGCACCCCGCTGAAGATCGACCTTAGCACGCGTCACTCGAAAACTCCGAGTGCTTGCAGGTCCTCCTCGAGCATGGTTCGTGTCTCGTGTCCGTAGAGGACCACCGGTCGTATTAGCGTTTTGAACATGGTGCATTTGCTGCGTGGGTGAATCTTTTTCGACCGCAGTTTCTTCTAGAGCCCGTAGTGGGCAAGACTTCCGCTGATGATGCACCTCCGAATTTCACGGCTCACGTTGTTGTCAGCCATCAGTAAGGATCCGAGGTAGACGAATTCCTCCACCACCTCGAAGATATCCCCGTCTATCGTAACATTACTACCCAGCCAGATCCGGTCGTGTTCGGTTCCGTCTACCAGCATGTACTTTGTTTTTGAGGCATTCACCACCAGTCCGACCTTTGCTGCTTCGCGTTTCAGGCGGGTGTACAGCTCTGTCACCTTTTCCAAATGTTCTGGCGATAATGTACATGTCATCCGCAAAGCACATAAATTGACCGGATTTTGTGAAAATCGTTCCCCAGTTGTTGAGCCCGGCTCGTCACATCACACCTTCCAGAGCGATGTTGAAGAGTAGGCATGAGAGTCCATTACCTTGTCGCAGTTCCCAGCGAGATTCGAATGAACTGGATAGTTCACCCGAAACCCTTACGCAGTTTTGCACACCCTCCATCGTTGCTTTTATTTATCAGTCTAGTCAGCTTCCCAAGAAGGATACGGTGGGCAGGATATACTACTAGAATGCCGAATATCAACCCATTATATTTAAAAAATAATTAGAATGATGCATATTGAAATGCCTAAAAACTGTTGAAAACTATCCATTGATCATGATTGATTGATTGATTGATGCTTGGTGATTTTTTTAGTTATTACTAATGTAATCCATTTCTGGAACATTTCAAACTGTAACTTTTTTTGTTAGGAGAATACCAACAATGATCAGTCATATAAAATAGATTTACATAGCTCAGGGAAATAAGGTAGCTGCGCAAAATAAAATTAAAAAATATTTTTTCAACGTTTCACGTGCATATGCCCCACTGTGTATTAAAACGACAATTTCACCTTAGATTTCCGTTTAGATGACTGCAATAACTTTCTTTTATAGGGTTGAGGTACTACAGAAAAAATCAGACATCTACTGTGATTGTGGCATAATTCGGGCGTTAATGGGTTAACATCCTCATGTATCACTAAATCATTCAACCACTTACTAACTCACATACTCAGTCATTCACCTACTCACTTATTAATTCACTTGGTAAACTCACTCATCGACGATCTCTCTGATTCATCCACTACTCTTACTCAATCCAACAGAACAGATCGCACTTACCCATCTATCAAGCAACTCACTGACTCACTAACTCATACACACTACTCACCAATTCACATAATTCCCTACTTTTAGTGTGTAAGTAATCACGATTCACGGGGCGGCTCTCTGCCTTAACCCTCTACTTCCCATGGTTGCTCTAGAGCACCATCGATTTTCGACGAACTCCGGACAAACGGAATTAGATGAATATGATGCAATAATTTTTAGAATATGGTTATAACCTCATAAGGTTAACCCAATTACTACCTACTTGTTTCAATAGTTGAACAATTGATAAACAATCAAAAACCTATTGATTTACAACCAAAATTTGTTTCATTGATTTCGAAAAATTTAGCCAATTTGCAATAACTTTTGTTCTACCATTTTTTTTCGGAAACGCTTTTTTGGCATAGATATAGCCGTTCAAAGTCGTGGGAAGGAAAGGGTTAAGCATCAGCTCTCTTAGTTTGTAACTGACTATCACTCACTAATTTACTTTGTGCTAACTTTTTTTTACGCGTAAGGCCGATGCAAATATTATTTTTCTTTTATGTCTGAGACCTCTCATCAGGTACGAGGGGGGAGACAAAAAATAATAAGGAATTTTATCAACTATTGAAAAAATAATTTTCAACTATTGAAAAATAGTTGCTTGTAAAAAATATCTATTGAAAATGGAGTCATGGGACGCCATGGTTTTTGTTTCGCCCCTTCAATATTTTGGGATTTTTGAGGGGGGGGGGGGGGTTGAGGGTGACATAAAACAAATTAAATATTTGCATCGGCCTAATGTTCCGAAGACCTTGTTATTATTCTGAAGAGCGTAAATAAGGTTATTGAAATAAAAACTTTGAACAAGTGATAGTAAAATCAAAAGCTAAGCTAAAGCTTAAGAAATTCGAAAACAATTCCAAAACTTAAAATTATTAAATTACAAAATTTGGTTTCAATTGGTATGTTTAAAAAGGATACCAGAAATTCTATAGAAAAATCGAAGACTCTGGGAAAGTTTTAAAAAAATGTAAAGCGACACTAAGAACTGTATCGGAAATTAACTATAAACATTCAAAATGCTCTATCTCACAGCACGGTTGGTCTTTTTATTTCGGTTTTCTATGAAAACTTCACAATATAGTAAAGTTTAGAACAACTTGAAGAAATTTGGGAAAAGTTTAGTATTATTGAAAATATGGTTCTATGAGTACAACACACAAAATAACAATCTGTACAAATGGCAATTTTTTTAAATCTTTTTAACGTTTCAATAATTTGTAGTGAAAAAAATTGTACGGGGAAAAATTTGGAAAATGATGATTATTACTAGCAGTTATGTACACATAACATATCACTCAATACCGACTTTTAAAATTCTTAATTTGGATACAAAAACCCTCCAACATGTAGAAAATAGTCTTTCCCAAAAAACACCTACTTTTTGGTCGAACTTTGACGCTCTGTTTTAAATATCTTCAGAGGCTATAAAATTCCGTTCTCTGGTAAAACTACCTCTTCAATAAATTTAAATACAATGAAAAAAGCGAATTTTTAACTCTATGTATTTTTTATTTGCGTAATTGTTCTTTAAAGTCGCATAAAAAAAGAAGAATTACCCGGTGAGTTCGTTCCTTGTTGTTCCCTATTATATCAGACCATGATATTGACAAATAGTTGGGGAATCAGGGGGTAGTCTAAGAAAATTACATAACCTAGTTTCCGGTTGACTCATTAAGACGTGGAGATGGGAGGACCTGGTGGATCGTGACCTGGCGAGCCTTGGGTGTGACCAAGTATGTACAGTGGCAGCCACAAAGGGATTGTTCATTAAACCACGTAGAGCAAATTCTGGTCATCGTTCAACTTCCCCCCTCGTAGACTTTTGTCCACACATATATTTAAGGTGAATATATAACGAAGCCACACCTCGAATTTTCAAGAGCACAAATCTGAGGAACCAAAAGACGGATTTCGCTGAAAAGTTGATCGATTGGTGACCCGCTGGTGGTGACCAATCGATCAAGTTTTCAGCGCAAATCAACCCTCGGTTCTTCAGATTTGTGCTTTTGAAAATTTGAAGTGTGGCTTCGTTATATATTCACCTTAAAAATTTGTAAGAAGCGTGTAGACTTTGGCCTGACCTTCCCTTCCCCCAAAAAGGCTTATGGTTTATGGAAGGCCACAAACTGAGTATTATGGCATGATATTGTTGATTAAGCGTTATCATGCTGTGCAAATTTATGCGTCTTATTAGCAAATAAATTTAGTAGATCAGAATGACAGTCGTACAGATAAAGCACGAAGTTGAAGCCGAAGAAGTACAATCAAACAAGATTATATGCACGCAATAATCGAAATTATTTACGATCGATTGGACGACATCAGTAATTGCCTTGCTCTTGCTGCTCAATCCAATGTGTATCCTCTTGCTAATAAGTATCCTATCATAAACAGAATCCACCCTGGGTGCCAGCTCCTGTAAAGAAGCTCGTAACCATCCACCGATTCTAAACCGATACCATCGCTCAATTATTATTCATGAAGCAATAATCGAAACTAATTTGCAATGCCCCTAAACTTTCAAAATTCCCATTTCCCAAAGCACCACATATCGCTCATATTTCTCGCAAGCTAACCACCCGCTTCCAGGTCAGCAAATAATCAATATTTCATGGGAATCGTTCCATACCGTTCCATGTGCATCCTGCCTGCATACATCGAAGCGAAGCTCCCGCAAGCTGCCATCATGGACCCACCGACTGCAGCAGCACAGCCAAACCGGGAAAACCATTCACCACATCACATATGGGTGGCGGCGTGGCGGGATGGATGCAATGAAATTTTACTAGTTTGTGTAAAATTTCAATCATCGAAATGGTCCGCGCTGCTGCCCCCTTCCAGGGGCAAATCACCACAATCGCTTCGCCGTCGATTCGAATGGATTGTTTATCGCGTATTTCGAATACTATAAAATCGGGAAATCTCGCGACAGAAAAGATTGACGTACCTATCGACTACATTCTTCTTTTACGAGAGCACGTTTTCGGTGTAAACGATTCTCCACTTTTGATGATGGCAATAGTGTCGTCGTTCTTTTGGATAGTTAAACGCGGTTCAATAGTCCATGAAGATTGCAGAACAAACGCATTCACTGTACGATTAAGTTGGTGTTAAGGCACGTTGAATATTACACGAAGAAGAAAATCTATTAGTTGAGAAAATTATCCTGAAACGCCTGAAACAGGCTGAAAGTAATATCCACTGTTAAAAAATAGTCACATATATTGCATTCTATGGCATTTTCAGAAAACCATACCCCCGAAAAGACCCCGAATTGCACATTTCCGGAAAACTGTTTTCGCTATTTTTTTCGCACTCAATAAATGTAGACTCAGGTTATTTCAAACTTACAAACACATTTCACAATGACATTTATCTATAACATACTTCTGAAAAATATGAATTTAGATTACTAGTGCTGATAGTTTGCAGACAATTCTGATTGTTTTCAATTTCAATCATCTTAGCAAATCCGCCGCAATCTACCGAAAACATCATCATCATCACAATTAGTATTCTCGTGAGGCCGATCAAACATAATTCACCTACCGTTGCACATCGCGGAAATATTGTTTGGTTTCCATTGCACCGCACAATACTCCATCACTGGTTTCGCAATCAAACCACATTTGACCAAAACACCATCCACCTCCACTCGATGGTTTGACTTGAAAGCTACCAGATCCCGAATGTTCTCTTCTTCCTTCTCTTTCACTCTCGTGTAGATTTGCAATCATCAACCATAAATGCGGTCCGGAATTCAAACCATATCTGGAGTTGCATTTGAAAAAAAATAGAGCAGCGCGTAAATCCTGCTTCTGTCCCGTAGAGAGAAAAATTTAAAAAAAAAATACCAAAATATATTGCAATCAGATGAAATATTTTAAAACAATGTTTTTTTCATATTTCGGATAGTCCGATAGTTTCCGAAATTTCTTAGTACACCTTGAAGAATTTCCGTCGGGTATTTCTATAGAGGTATGTTTACGATGAAAGTCCTTCGGTATGACTCAGAATGATTTCTTTTCCTAAAAATGACTTCAAGAATCTTATATCGAGAGTCCGCTGGTAATTCTATCCGAAACACTTGGGAAATTACAAGATAACAAATGTCGTTTCTGTAAATATGAGAGCGAAAGCTCTGAACACTTATTGTGTGAGTGTGCTACACTTTATCAAAAGCGCCGGGTTAACTTGATGGAGCCTTGTGAAATCTGGGCCTCTCATCCCAAGGTATTGGATTTCATACGAAATGCAGTACCTGAATGGGAAACACGCCAATGGCTGTGAGGATGATCATTTCTCCATAGTGATGAGTCTTTTCAGTACGGCAGCAGTAAAGAGGATGACACCACAATAGATCAAATTAATGTTCGCAGTGGTACTATGTCCCCAATAGGAAAAAAAAATTCTATCCGAAAATGTTTGGTGACATCAAAACCCTCAGCAACGTTTCAAAAAAAATCTTTGTTTCTTAACCCTTCAGCGCGTGCGCTGTTGTAAAAAGTACAACACTACCAAAAAACCTCGCTCATCGTATACAGTGTGAGCGCGGTGCAGTTTCGGTTGCTTGATGGCGTGCGTCCTAGAAGGTTAAATTTGTCTCAAATACCCCACATGCAAGATTTTGAAAAACATTTCCAAATTTCGTACCATATGATTTCCTACGATAATTTAACATGGCATGGCATAACATGGCTTCTGCCAAAAACTGTAGCTAAATGTTTCGCAAACAAGACTTTTAAGAATCAGCATCAGAAATTCTTGGAGATGTCCCAGAAATATTGAAATATCAATATTATACATAGATAATAATAAAAATGTAATATCTTTCCGCGCGGAAAAGTTACTGCTTCATTTGCACTGAAAACGTTACCGGTGTTATTTTTCCCCCTATCGTATGTCAAGCTAATTTTCTTGTTTCCAAGTAGCGCGCTCAAGTAAAATTTTGCCTATTTTACAAGTATGATCTAGTATGGGGAGATACCTTACGGAATAATAGCACGGACTATTTGATTTTCACGAGATTGATTTTCACAAGAGGCGTTACAATTTTTGCCTTACTTGCCAGCTGCTCAAATAATTTTGATGTGGAATCATTACTTGTCAAGGTACGTACGAAGTGAAAACTACCCTTCAAGGACTTGAAGGGTAGAATGGAAACTGATACAGTGTGGACCCGATTTTGTTAGCCTTTTTTGAAATATAAAAATACTAGCTGTACCCGGCAAACTTTGTCTTGCCTACTGCGTTTTTTGACGTTTTAAGTATCTAGCCAAGACCAAATCCCCGGTCCCCGGTATGGAAGATCGATTTTCAAAAACTATACATTTTTCCATGTTTTATGCTTCATAAACCTTCCTTGGATGAAAACTAACAGAACAAAACTAAAGCGACCAAAATCGGACCTTCCGTTCGCAAGTTATGCGCGGTCCCACGTATGTCACTGCATTTTTATATATATAGATATGTCAAAATCAGCATTACAATTTTATAATCAATATTGATACAGTTGATGTTTTTAGGCGTCATAGCAAAATTACGCAATGAACAAAGCTCGTGTAGCTTTTGAAAATGGACAAACTTGTTTTGCAAACTAACATATTTATGCCATTTTAACACCCAACCCTATCTAATGTTTTAAACCAATATTGTTTTAAATTGCTAAAACATTCCCGCTCTCTCTCCTCTTGGCGTAACGTTCCAACTGGGACACAGCCTGCTCCTCAGCTTAGTATTTTATGAGAACTTTCACAATTTTTAAATGAGAACCCCCTCAGCCAATGTCTATTTTGTATATGTACACATATATCGTGTGGTAGTCATAAAAATATTTTATACACAAGGAAGTAAAGGAAATGTCGATTATGAACTATTCTTCTAATTTCCTCAGGAACAGAACAAACAATAAACGCTGCCTGTTATTATGATTACAACTCAGCCAATTCTCTTCTTTTTTCCGGCCTCTCTGGGATTCCTCCAGGTTTACTTGTTAGAATTGCTTTAGATATTTATTATGAGATTTGTGTTGTAGATTTCCTACTTGGATTGCTTCAAAATTGCTGTCGGAATTCTTCCATTACAAACCCTTAAGAAATTCAAGGTGGGATTCCCCCAGAAATTCTTGCTGCGACTCCTTCAAGAATTTTTGCTTCGTTTCTTGTAAGTATTTTTGCTAGTGTTTCTCCAAGAATTACGCCAGAAGATTTTACAGGAATTCTTTCGGAGATTTTATAACGATTATTCAGATGTACCTCTTCAAGATTTTTTCACGCATTCCTCCTGTGATTTCACCAGAAGCTTTTCAGAGCTTCAGGAACTCCTGCTGAGATTCCACCAGAAATTCTTTCTTCATCCAGTAATTTCTACACGAACTCCTCTAGTGATATATTCAGAGAACTCTGTAGAGATTTCCACAGAGAACAGACATCCAGGCTAGAACAAATTTCATTCGGAAAGTTGTGTAAGGATTTGAATCTTTACTTGAGTAAGGTTGCAAACCAATACACGATGACAACACTAACGCCACCAAACACCATATTGCCACAGTCAGTGGAGAATTGAAACATTTCAAGTGGTGAATTAAATAAGTATGGGAAATTAACCGATTGCAGCGCCACGCTATTGCCACTTGTGTTACCAATTTCAAATGGCCATTAAATTCCTTACACAGTTTTGGAACTGGACTTGGATGTCTGTTCTCTGTGATATTTCTGCAATAATTCCTGTATGAATTACTTCGTTCACTAGTCCATAAATAAATCTACGGATGGCACAAATTTCAGAAATGGAGAAGAACGTGCCTCTGGAGGCAACCTACTGATGAAAAAATCTAGCGATTTTCCTAGGGATTTTTTCTAGAATCCCTCATAGGATTCCGTCAGGGATCCTTATAGGAATTTCTTAAAAAGTTCCTCTATCAATGTCATCAGTTATTACTTATATAGGAAATTCTCTCGAGATTTCACTATGATTCCTCTGTTAGATTTTTCAATTGGGCATCCTCTGTGCTCTAGTGTTCGCTACATTAGCTTTTTTCTCACTCACTCTTGTAAATAAACACGAAAAAGACAAAGATAAAAGAGGGGGCATTTTGTCCCCTGTTTTATCACGCTCTTTCTTGTGTATGTCGAAGAGAATGAGCGAGAAGAAAGAAAAAGCTGCTCACGCTAGTGCCTCTATGGATTTCTCGGGGGTCCCTCTTGAGATTTTTTCAGGGTTACTTCTTGGTATTCCAATTGAAAATCTCTTGGTATTGCTTCTGAAATTCCTTTAGAAAATCTTGTTGAAAATTCTCCTGGAACTTATGCTAGAATTTAGCAACCCATTTCTGATTTCTCCTTAAATTGCTCCAGATATTCTCCCAGTACTTTTTCAGGAATTCCTCCATGGATTTCTCACGATTTAGATTAGGTTCTAGAAATTAAAATGGAAAGGCAGCGGAAACGTAGCCAATTCGGGCAGTGTCTATACTTGTCAATCAAATGTTGGTTTATTTTCATTCGTTGACAGCTTATAGATGTTATGATTTATGGTTGAAGGATTCGTCATTGACATAATCGTCATCATAGAAAATTCGAAAGCAGTATCTTCGTTCAAACTTAAATTTCCGCAATGAAAAGGTATTCACTGTTTTGCGGGTGGAGAATAAAGTCCAGTGAACAAATTTTCACTGCGGAAATTTCAGCTTTGAAATAGAAAACTGCATTATAATTTTCAATTATGACGATTATGTCAATGGCGAATCCTTCAACTTTAAGCTGCGCGACCCAGTTCCGATTCCGCTAGATTAATTATCTTTTGTAGACCACAATTGCTATAACTAGGAGAAGGCTGTGTTCCAGTAGGGATGTTATGTCAAGAATAAAAAAATGATTTAATAGTTCTGCTGTAAAAGGCACTGACTGTTTCTGAAGAATATAGTCATTCTGATTTCCTAGAAAAAAAAATAGCATACATACCTCAAGAATCAAAATATCAATTTCAAGCTTTTGTTTCACGTTTTGCAAAAAAAAAACTCGTGTATGGAAAACTTGTAGGTATGGTAAAAACCTACATTTCTTCCGAAGACAGTCTGACGCTATATCTAAAAATGTATGAGTTTATGCAATTTTTCGATTTTTTTGAGGGGATTTTTCGAGTCAATCTATTCTAATTGCTTGCTTCTAATTTGCTCTAAATTTGGATTTGTATGTCACCTTCCAAATGCTGCTTAAAGAACTTTTTTATCTGACCAAATCCATGACATATAAACATTTCAAGACATCGTTGTTTTTAAGTCAAAACTGCCCATAAAATGTGAATGACAAGACTTAGCAACATGCAATATTCAGAACAAATATGCGTCATTACTTTCTCTTCAAATGCTCTGAACCCCACATCTTCGAAAAAATCATACAAAAAGTTATGGTGAAAAAAAACCGTTTTTGGAGGGATCACCATGAGTCAAAACTTTAAATTGACTAACTACGTTCAAAGTAAGAGCTAGATAGAAGATGTCTTCGGCAAAGTTGGTCGAAATAGCATTGCCTACAACTTTGATGAAGAACTCGATCGCACATGACTTAAAATCAAAAGTTCTATTCCAGATTTGAGTTAAGACGACTTCTCTGAAGACACCAAACGCCATACACTCTGAAATAAAAGTATACACGGAATTACTATTATTTATGCATTTTGTATCCGCATCTCTCTCACTCTCTTTTTGTTTTCATGCTATCTGCCGTTTAGCCTGGGTTGAAGAGAAGTGTTTCGTCAACCCAGGCGAAGCTCCAGATAGCATGAAAACAGAAAGAGAGTGAGAGAGATGCGGATACAAAATGCATAAATAATAGTAATTCCGTGTATACTTTTATTTCTGAGTCTACATTAACGATAACAGATAGGGATTTTTCCTGCTAAAATGCGGATGCGGACCATTCTGCATTGGCGTGACGTAATATTTGAACGAACCTAAGGAGGGTGTGGAGGGTCTACACCTATCTCTGTCTCTGACGTGCACAGAACAAATTTTCATGAATAAAAAAAATGATTTTAAAAAAATGTCCCGATTTTGTCAGCCCAAAATGCTGGAAATGGGTCAAGTATTTTCATAAGTTTAAAAAAATCCCCTGCGCTATTCCAGGGTGTTTCAAGGGGCTTAATGAATTTCAGGAACGTTCCAGAGTTATTTCAGAGGGTTTCTGGGGGTCCCATGGAGCTTCACGGGCTCTCAGGGGGCTCCATGAGTTTCCAGGGTCGTTTCAGGGGAGCTCCCTGCATCCCTCTGAAACGTTCATAAATTCCTTCCTTGAACTTCCTTGAAATGGCTTTAAATCCCCTTAACAAATCTCAAACCGAGTTAAGGACAAACGTCTTAAAATCCCGCTCAAACAGTACATCAATACTTCAGACGCACAAATCTCAAGAAGCAAGCTTCAAACAACAGTGCATTTTATTATTATGTTCTTGCTCACTTGTAATAAGCTTAAAATTAGAAGCTCAGGTGCGCTAGTTTTGTTTACGAAGAGATTTGTGCTCTCAAAATCGTGAGTAGGTGCCAAAGTCGGCCACTGTGGCGGCCATTTTGGGATTCTAACAAGTCTGTCCTTAAGGCCCCCGGGGCCCCTCTCTTGAAACAAGACCCAGCTAACACAAAGTCTTATATGATGTTGAATAGGATGCTAAATTGGAGGTCATATTTGTACCTGCATTTAACCGCGTGTAAAGTGTGCGTATATCGCCTCCACTGTTACATCCTATTCAGTATCATATGCGATCGTGTGTTGACTGGCGAGCTGTGCAATATCAGTCTTGTCAATTGAAAACTAATATTCCACCCACCATCATCACTCTCACTGCATGCCGATCAATATCAAAACGACAATACAGGCAACGATTTAATATTGACTTGCACCCTAGATCACTATCATTGCAACGGATATTTAAGCCAAACCCGAACTTTTTTTAATGGCTAACATGCAATTATAGTTATGTTGTCCTACATATTAATCATCTTTAAACGAATTTCAAAGACGGCTCATCAATGTTGCCACACCATCATATACGGTTAAGTTCTGATATATGGGTAGTACGCTGATCGCAAGAAATTTCTCGGCCTATCTCGATGCGTGGAAAATTCAGGCAAGGAATCGCTCAAGAAATAATAAAGCGTCACTTTATTCCGGATCCAAGTACGGAGCTGAAACGAAATGTCAAATCAAATGGGGCTTGCTGTGTTAAATTTCTTGACCATTCCGATCACGGAAAAATAATGCACTGAACGAAAATTACTTGAGCGATTCCGTTTGAAGTGCATACCTCCCAATAAAAGGGAAAGTACACGCAAAAAAATCCGTTCCGATATACGTGCACTCCCGGTCACGGCAACGAGAACAAACGTGAACTATGTTGTAGTAGAGTAGTGGCAGCCCCCTGGTAGGCATTGAAATAAAAGTGTAGTGACAACCCCCTGTGAGATGACGATGACAGCTGCGTATGAGTGTCTATGAATGTATGCGTATGAGTTGAACAGTTGACGAACATATGAACAGTATGCTGATAGATATAATAATGTATGTATGTTATTGTTTTGTTTATTTTAGTCCGTACTTAGCGCTGTTTGTAAATAGACGTCTGTAAATAGCACTCCGTGTAAAAAGTTTTCTTTCTCCGTATCACGCGATCCCGGGACCGGAATTTAACGGTAGATCGGTTAGGTACCGTATAAGTGTCCACTGCGCTGGGATCCCAACAAACTATGCATAGCAACGATAACAACAATAAGAAATGCACACCGTGAACTAGATTTCACGTTTTCGAGAACGCCCATATTGACAGCTGGAACTAGTTCCAGTTTGGTTCCAGTTCACGGTGTATATTTGCTTGTTCTCGTATTTGTGTTTGTTTGTTCACGTTTATCAGAACGGTTTTCTGAGCGTGTAACGATGTAACAACTTCCCGAAACCCCCAGAAACCCGTCCATTTAGGCTTCCCTGAAACTCTAGGAAACCCCCTTAGACCGAAACTTGTTCAAATCACCAGGAGCAAACCCTGTGTTTCCGAACTGAACTTCTTCATTCAAAGCACTGACTTAAAATAGACTTAAAATTTACCAAAAAAAAATCCCGCTTGTCGTATACAGCGCGAGCGCGGTGCAGTTTTGGTTGCTTGGTGGCGCGCCTCTTGAAAGGTTAAAACCCGTGACTATCACGCCAAGGACCTGGGATCGAATCCCACGCCCGACAAATTCGTAAAATGTGACGTCTTTCTTCGGAAGGGAAGCAAAGTGTGGGTCCCGAGATGTACTAGCCTAGGGCTTAAAATCTCGTTAGGACAGATAAAAAAAATAATGCTAGGAATTTCTGCTCTTGAGCATATTTAAAATTTTCATTGTCAAAATTTCAGAAACTCCAATCTGTAAGTTTCTTGTTGATTTTCTTGAAATTTTATTTTTAAATTCATAGGTCAAAAAATAGTAAGCGTTTAAGCGTTTTATCAGAAATATTTTAAGAAAAGTTATTACGAATTGATTCTAAAGTGTTTCAAAAATGTATGTATTGAATTCACTAGAAACTATGGCATCTGCAGTAAGTGAAAGTTCTTTAATTTAAGTTAATAATTTAGTGTTTTTAAGTTTTCATCAAATGATTCCGTTAAAATATCTCTCAACAAGTTTAAGAAATTTCTTTTTTTTTATTATGGAACGCATTAAACGTGAAAGCATTACGTTTAAAATACTCTCAGTGTTTCTCAAAAAAGTAGTATTTTATCTTTTACCCAAAAATCCAGTACAATTTCCTCCATCCGTTCCTACAGGAATTACATGTGTAAAACCAATTGCAATCCGTCAGGAAACTTCCACTGAACTTTTTCCAGAAATTTCGCCAAAATTTGTCTCAAAATGCTTTACGGAATATCTTGAAAAAGAAATCTTTTCTATTTGAGGAAATTTTGATTTCGCCAATGTTTAGTCTGTGCACATTTGTTAGTTCCTCAATAAATTGACCAATCCATCCATTGAACGTTAGTCGTCCATAGTGAATATTTAAGTACCGCCAGATGAGCTGTATCAACACTAGGTCCCCAATAAATATGAATGCTGATGATGATCTACTTTATAGCAGCCTGATAGGGTTCCAAACAAGTCACGTAGTAGGAGCAGACCTGATGTGATGGTTAAAGCACGTGACTATTACGCCGAGGACGTGGGATCGAATCCCACACCCGACAAACCTTACAAAATGTGAGTTCTTCCTTCTGAAGGAAAGTAAACGTGGGTCCCGAGATGAACTAGCCTAGGGTTAAAAATCTCGTTAATACAGATAAAAAAAATCCCGTGGACATGCCTTGAAAAGCTTTATTATGAATTTTCCATATATGTAATAGGAACATCATTTCCTCGACGATTATATTTCTCTTCTGCAGCAGTTTATTTGAGTGCGACACCATATACTAGCGCTTACATTTTTAAGAAGAACAGTGCGCGGCTATGCATCTTAAGAGTAATTTCTTAAGGTATCTTGCATGGGCGAAACTACGGATTTTTTTCAGGGGGTGCAGCACAAACAAATATTCATTAGTTTATCCATTCATCATTCATCGCCCCATATCTCACAGCCATACATTTGAATTCTAGGGGGTGCCTGGCACCCCCGGCACCCCCAGTAGTTTCGCCTATGGTATCTTGGTAGAAATCGCTGCAAGAATCTAGAGAAAAATCTAATGGTAGATCCCGGGAGGAATCTCTGAAGCAATTCTTGCAATATTTTTTTAAAGCAATTTCAAAAAAGCAATTTCTGAGAATTGCTAGAGAAAAAAATCAGGGCCATTTTCAGAGGGTCCTGTATGCAAACTTCTGAAAAAAAATCGCTGAATGCATCT
This sequence comes from Aedes albopictus, assembly GCF_035046485.1. NCBI lineage: Eukaryota > Metazoa > Arthropoda > Insecta > Diptera > Culicidae > Aedes > Aedes albopictus. The sequence goes on along the minus strand of NC_085138.1, from coordinate 33,692,310 downwards.
TTTGACGGAGTCTCTGTAGGAAATGCTTCTAGTTGAAACTGTAAAATCATTATAAACAATTTGTGTTGAAAAGTGGTTACATAAGAAATTTTTTGTTGTTAGTATTACTTCTCTATCTTATAGATTTTCTGTCCCAGGCCAGCTTATCTCTTACTTAAAACAGTAATTCCAGTAGGGTAGAAGCTTCAGTTTTGGCCAGTCCGGAGTTTTGGCCATAGTGCGGTATTGAACCTGTTGCGATCTAAATCGGCGTAAATTTATTTTTTACTAGTAGATCCTAATACAATATGATGATTACAGCTGTGAAAACCATACATTTTGATTAAAAACTGGAAGAAAAAAATATATTTCCTTAAAAAATCTGCTCCCATATATCTATTTTGGCCAGGGTGCTTCTAATTTGGCCACTCCCATAAGAAATACACGTGATTGGCCAAAATAGAAACCAAACTTAAGAATATGGCCAAAACTGCGGCAGAGCTTCTATTTTGGCCAGTGCCACTTTTAATACAAAAATTAAGTATTGGCATGATTTCTGCATTTTTCCTTCAAAATATAGATTGAAACCTTTCTTTTGACGCAATGGTTGTTTTCATAGGATTATTGGTTATTTTTATAAAAATGATTTCCCTTAGACTGGCCAAAACCGGTGCCCGCACCCTAGTTATGGCTGTGTTACACCCTTGTGATCGGAAACCAGAGAAAAAAAAACAAAATAAATAGACGGAAGGTACTTACCCGTCCTTGTCGAACGCAGTGAAGCAGGCATCCATGGCCAGCGATGGGTTCGTCATAAAGTCCTCGTTGGAGAAATCCGATGACTGGATCCGATGGATGCGGCAGGAATGCGGGTTCACCAAAATCCCCGACGGAACCACAGGCAGTCAATCAATCGCCGTCCACCAGATAAGAGGCGTAGAGGCGCACCACCGGAAAGAGAGAGGAAACCAAACGCACAAAACAGGACAATGAATAAACTCGGTTATCACATCACATCGACGATGTTTCGCGGTCACTCGATTCGAGCACGGAATCGCATTCAGATTAGTAGAGGACCGCGCAACGGAAAATCCCACTCGCGAAAGGACCTTCCGGAACCAGAACCGGTTAGATCACAACCACCACAACCGACTGGCCGACGACCAGCGACGACCGACCACGACCGACTTGCACTGTTTGGACCGCGAATGCAAAATGGCTCATGTGATTGGAAGCAGCTGGATAGATGGCCACAAACAACCTACAGAGCCAGGGAAGTGAGGGCCACACCGCGCTCGATCGACACCGGCGCGGGATTATTGAACCAACATTTGGCGACCGCGACCGTGGAATCCCTATGGCGACCGGATAAAACAGAGTGGCGGCTCGGTTGGGTAACGGATAAGTTTTTGCGGTGTTTCATTTCACAAAGAGAGGGTGCTGTATGCACTTTTTGTTGCCTTCAGATAACATTAGAAAATATATAGTATTTACACAGACAAACAGACGTCTCACTCTACTCACTTCCCATCGTTTCCCTTTTTAACGAACTATACAAATATTCCGTAGTTCGCAAATCGCTCGCTCATGGCGCTCGCATCGTTTTTGCTCCTGTTTGACGTTTGCTCACTACCGTCATCTACTCAGTAAGTTTACGTACCACAGCCACAGAGAACAGACGTCCAAGCTCATGTAGTGCAGTTGTGTAAAGCATTGCAACGGTTGTTTTGAAATAACTGGGAATGTGGCCATTACGCGGCGCTGTCAAATTTCGAAACGGGGTACAAATTTGCCGTTGTTTTACCTTTTGGCGCTAGTGTCACCAAGTGTGCACCCTAGTATAGTTCCACCAAGAGAATGTCTTGGTTTTACTTGGAAAACAATAATTGAATTCTTGTTCAACTTGTTTCTTATTGAAAATAATGAAACTTATTATCAATGGGTTGCTCAAATTTTGTTCCTAGATTAGTGAAATAATCATAAACATTTTATTATTTAAGCAAATAGAGCTCAGAATCTGAGTAGGAAAATTTAAAGGTTCGCTAGAGAAATATTTCTTCAGAATGCGCCATCATGATGTCGAAACAAGTTTTTGAGTGGGAAAGTGACCGTCGATGTCGCTACTGAGCTTGTTTTTTCTTTACACAAGATTTTCAAGCAATTTTGTTCGAGCATGTTCGTCTGTTCTCTGTGCCACAGCGTAATTAGCATTGGGCGATTCTGTTTGCGTGACGATGATTTTTATCGCATTTTGTTCCAAGTGATACGTCTGTTTGTCTGTGGTATTTATATGTTGAATGAATTTTATCGAAATTATCCTTAAGTTCTATTCAGATGTATATGAATCTCGGTTCACATTGATTTTTAAAAGTAACCAAATTGATTGGATTTGGAATTGGTTCGATTCTTTCATTTTTCAAAAATCACCCAGAACAACTTTAAAGTCTTTAAAATCGCATATTTCGAAGGACGATCCTGGGATACAAATTGGTGAGCTCATTCAATATAATTATTTAAAATTGAAATTCATTTACAATGCCTTTGAGAATTTCTATGGAAATTTCATTGAGATTTGTTCTGTTATTTCTTAGTAGGGTAGCGAGCTACTTGGGCATTGGCCGGTATTTTGGGCACTCTTCGCTATAACTCAATCAATTCCAAAATTGTGTCAATTGGTTCAGAATTGTTGTGAGTTATAGCAGAAAAGTGTCCAAAATAGGAGCCCTATATTATAGTATTTATACAATGATAGACATTCGTTTAGCCAAGGCCCAAAAATTGTCAAAAAAGTGCCAGAAAATCCATACAAAAGTTTTACTGATATTTTTTTTTATCGTGGTGATAGTATACTTAATGCAGTTTTATGAAAAAGTGATACACATGCATATACACTGAAACAAAAACGAGGGTAAAATCTCTTCAAATGTCATATTTTGCTTAGACATTCGTTTAGCCAAGTAAAAAATTGTTTTTTTTTAATAGAATTATTGCAATTTTGTGAGGATTTTTCGAGCACCACACCAAGACTTTTAGTTTGCGGTATGTTACCAAGATAATTGACTTATTTTTGTGAAATTCACTTTATTTATTAGTCCAATTCGGAGAAATTTTACAAAACATTCTCCCGGTAAGGAGAAATGATGATGTTGGCAAGGATTTAATTATTGCATAAAATGTTATGAGAAAACAAAATCTAATATAAAATGTTCTGTGTAAGTATAAAGATGCGTCCTAATGCAATGTATATTACAAGCATTATTTAATGATTTAGAAGACTGCAAAGTGAAGGAACTGCAAGAATAATCGGCATTTTTGTAGAAGTTCATACAAAAATGCATGAAGTGGTCAGAAAACAGGCTTATTTCCATTCAATCTGAAGAAGTGCATTGTAATTGTGTCTTAGATATAAATCACATTCTTTTTTTACATCATTTATTCGAAAAGAACGTCTAAACTAAACCAAACGTAACATATAAAGCAAGTAGTTCATGCTAGAAAATTTAATAATTTGGCTGCCATTTCTCAAAATGTGAGGCGTCCAATGTATGTTATATCAACCAAGTCTAGAAGATATAGGGAGCTATTAGAAGAAATGATTGTTGTTAACGTGGTGATTTATGCAAGTTATACCATCATATTTCATCAAAACAATACTTAAATACGTGATTTTTTGAAGGTTTGGGTTTTTTCACTGATTAAAACATTGTTTTCTGTAGAATATTAACCTGCACTCGTTTTAATACTTAGAAATCTTTTGAAGCACTACAGATGCAAATAACTGCATATTTATATGGAAAGTAAGAAAAATTAATACGGCAACACAGCACCACGGAAGCGATCAAATTGTAGGTCGCCATACAAAAATATTTGTGTCGGAAATGTTTTGAAATGTTATACTTTTATTAACTAATTCTTAAAAGTTTCCAATGTCTAGGCAAATTATCTTTTTGTATTTCACCGCCAAATAATGAATAATATATTGTTTCATTCCGTTTGCTAATGTAAATTACCTAGAAGATCTTCCACAAACCAAAAAAAGAACTTAAAGTTATTACAGTTGCGAAAAAAAATAGAAAAAATATGCCTCGTCTAAACGAATGTCTACCACTGTTTTTATTCCTTCCCAGAAACTACTTCGGCCATTCCTTAACCCGGATCACTTTTTTTTTCAAACGGCTACTACTCAAAGACCATGCAATCAAGAAATTTGAAATCAATCTATATAAATAAAAATAGAATGGTGTTTGTATGTCACGAATAGGCTCGGGAATGGGTCAACGGATTTACAAAATTCTTCCACTCTTCCATTTGAGCAGGGCTCCGACGTGTTCGTGCGAAAAATTAATTATGAAAATCGACTGGAAAAGCAATGAAAACAGAAAATTTTTGAATTTCATTTTTGGGGGCATTCCTCTACCGCCCTACATGTCAAAAAACGTAGTAGGCAGGCAGTACGACGCTTGCCGGGACAGCTAGTTTTAAAAGGTTTTAAATAAAATGTGGTTAGTCGGTCCACAGAGAACAGACATCCAGGCTAGAACAAATGTCATTCGGAAATTTGTGTAAGGATTTGAATCTTTACTTGAGTAAGGTTGCAAACCAATACACGATGACAACACTAACGCCACCAAACACCATATTGCCACAGTCAGTGGTGAATTGAAACATTTCAAGTGGTGAATTTAATTAGTATGGGAAATTAACCGATTGCAGCGCCACGCTATTGCCACTTGTGTTGCCGATTTCAAATGGCCGTTAAATTTCTTACACAGTTTCGGTACTGGACTTGGATGTCTGTTCTCTGTGGTCGGTCTTCCAATATTTGGGTGTGGCATCTCCCCTAGCCCCTCCCCACTTTCTGAGTATACAGAAATGCCTTGCCACGAGGGTATTTATCGGTAATTTCATCGTTTCTCACACATAAAGACTGAATTCGATGAAATTTGGACAGAAAATAATATATAACCATTGTTAGCGTTCACAAAAATGGCTAATTTTTTTATCACGAATAGTATATTATGCTTAGCTAATACCATAATTTTTTATTATCAAAATCGGTTGAGTATTGGCGGAGATATCGTTGAAACAAGGAACTTGCCATTTGAGAATCTTGGGCAAACAAACTTTTTGGAAAATATCACTTTTTTGCCGTTTCAACTCTGGAGCCAAAAATACTGAACCGATTTCAATGAAAATTTTTATGTACGTGAAATATGTATGTCACAATAAGCAGATGTGGTTTTTGGTATAGTGAAATTTAAACTGCTTTGACTTCGAAAGTACTCAAGCGAAAATGGCTGAAATTTTCATGGAAAACAGTTTAACACAACAATTTTAAACTGTCAAAGTTTCATAAAAATCGGGACAGTGTTACCAGTTCTACAGTCAAAATAGTGCACGCGGAACTAAAAATGTTTTTAACCACCTAAAATTTACCTTGAAGCGATTTGTGCTTTGGATATTACTAGAAAAAGTACTGAACCGATTTCGATCAAATTTGTACCACTTAATTGATACTATGTTAAGAATATCGAGTGAAATTTTCAAACGTTTTGACGAGGTAACAAAAAAGTTACAGCCTGAGCAATTTTTTGAAATGGGTGCCCAGATTTTCTAAAATCTCATTTTATGATATCGACAATACCTGCGCCAATACTAAACCGATTTTAATAAAAAAAAATGTATGGTATTAGCTACACATAATATACTATTCATGGTAAAAAATATAGTTATTTTCGCAAACGCAATCAAAAGTTATACAATATTTTCTGTGTCCAAATTTCATCGAAAACAGTCTTCATTTTCGCTCTGAAACCTGTATTGTAAAATGTATTTGGCCATAAAATGATCGTTTAGAAACTACCGGATGTGGCCACCGGACATAATCTTCGGAGGAACCTACTGTATACTGGCGTTCACATCCATAATACATTTTTGTGGCTTCATGTACTGAGTTTAGAGGTATATGGTGTCTTAGAATAATTTGTTCTGTATACTTACCTCCATACTTTGGAATTTTCCTTGCAATTTTCACCTTTGTGATTAATCTACCTAAAAGTGCGATACGAATTCACTTTTCTCATATATAAAGATAGAGTATTGGTGTCTTCTGCAAAGTTGCAGAAAATGTGTTGTTGGAAAGTTTGCCGAACAAACTATTACCTTATTTGCTTAATTTTAGGAATTATGTGTTATTTTTTGTGGACGAACCCTTGGAATGGGTTTTCCGATATAACTTTTTATATGGATCTTTCAGAATGTTCTTGTGTTCATCAAAGATGTTCTTTGTAATGAAATACACCTCCTTCTGTTTTTTTCATCTTACTGGGATAACGATCCAAGTGGAACAAAGCCTGCATCTCAACTGGAGAAATTCCAAAAGGACTTTCTGCAGGATTCCTGAAGGAAACCTAGGATTTTTGCAAAAATAATTGCTGGAATACCTCATGCAACTACAGCCACAAGCTTCTAGTGTTTTTTTTTCTCACACATTCACCTTCATAAACATGAGAAAGAGCATAATGGGAGAGAGGGCAAGTGCTTGCTCTTCCATCCTTCTTTTACTTGTTCTTACTTGTTCTATTTTGTTGTTCAGAAGAATGAGTAAAACAAGCTGTCTACGCTAGTAATTAATGCTGAGATTTCTCCAAAAAATCCTGCAGTGATCCCTTCGGGATAAATCCCCGAGGATCATTTAAGAATGTTCTTACAAATTTTCCAGCTGGCAATCAACTTGAGAGCAATTGGGATTGCTCTAGTAATGATACTGCGAAGCATTCAGAAATTTCTGGTAGAATCCACCAGTAAGTTTTGCAGAGATTTCTCAAACAATTTCTTCTGGGAATCCTCCAGGAATTCAAAGAGAACTCTCAAGAGCAATTTCTAGAGAAATTCCAGCTGAAAATGTTTGAGAGATCCCATCAAGAATTTCTGGAGAAATTCTAGTATGGATTTTTGCTGGTACTCTGAGGGAAATTCTAAAGAAATCCTTTAAAAAAAAATTGAATGAATCACAAGGGAAATTCCCATAGATTACATTGGAGTCTTCAGTTAGCCTAATGGTTAAGGCTATGGATCGCCAATCCGGAGACGGCGGGTTCGATTCCCGTTCCGGTTGGGAAAATTTTCTCGGCTCCCTGGACATAGTGTATTATTGTACTTGCCTCACAATATACAAATTCATGCAATGGCATGCAAAGAAAGCCCTTCAATTAATAACTGTGGAAGTGCTCAAAGAACACTAAGTTGAAGAGAGGCAGGCCAAGTCCCAGTGGGGACGTCGAGCCACAAAGAAGAAAAAGAATCCTTAGGGGATTCTTTGACAAGTTTCTTCCAAGGATCGCTTCTTCCCAAGGATCGCTATGGAATTCTTTCTGATTATAGATTGAAATTGAGATTTTTCCAGGAGGACTAACGGATACCTTCAGGAATTACATCAGAGATCTCTCCAGAAACTCATTCAGGAATTCCTACAGGAGTTCTTTCAGATAATCTTGTAGGAGTTCCTTCAATTATTTCCTTAGGATTATAATCAGGCATATTTCCAGGATATTATTGAGAGATCTTTCATGGAGTTGCTACAAGAATTCCTCCAGGATTTCCTTCTGAAATTCAGGAATTCCTTAGGGGATACCTCCTGCAAATAATTTCCCCTACCCGGAAAGTTTCCCTTTGAAAGATTCCGCTGAAAATCCTTCGGAGATTTCCACCGGAACTCCTTCGGAAAATCCTCGTGGAGCTCTTGCAGGGATTTCTTCTGTAATTTCTTCGGGGATTCCTCCTGGCCTTCCTTTAGGGGTTCCTTTGGACTTCCTTCGAGGATTCGTTCTGGACTTTCTACTGGGACTCCTCCTGCTATTGTATCGGGGATTCCTTCCAGATTTCCTTCTGGATTTTTTCCTTAAATTTCTTCGGGTGTTCCTGCTGGACTTCCTTCATGAATTCCTCCTAAAATTCTTTCGGGAATTTCTCCTGATATTCTGTCGTGGGTTTATCCTAAAATTCCTTCGGGGTTTCTAGATATGTATTTGAAGGTTTCTCAGTAAATTCCTCATTTCTCATGTATTCCTCCAGGAGTCTCCCTGGAATTCTTTCGGTGATTTCTTCTGGCATTTCTTCGGGGATTCCCCTGGAATTCGTTTGGGGATTTCTCTTGGAATTCCTTCGGAGATTCCTCCTGGAACTAATTCGAAGATTGCTCCTGGAATTCCTTCAGAGATTTCTCCTTAACTTTCTATGGGGATTCCTCTTGGAATTCCTTCGGGATTCCCCTTGGGATTCCTGCAGAAATTCTTGCTATAATTTCTTTGGGGATTGCTCCTGGAATTCCTTCAGAAAATACCCCTGGAGTTCCATCGGGTTTTCCTTCTAGACTTCCGAGATCACTCCCAAAATTGCATCGGAGATTCCACCTGCAATTCCTTCAAAAATTCCTCCTTGAATTATTTCGGAGATTCCTTTTGGAATTCCTTCGGGGATTCCTCCTCAAATTCCTTCGGGGATTCCTTCTGGACTTCTTTCGAGGATTCCTCCTAAAATTGATTCGATGATTCTTCCTTCCGTCGGGAATTTCTTCTGGAATTTCTATGGAAGTTCCTTCTGGATTTCCTTCGGAGTTTCCTCTTGGAATTCCTTTGGAGATTCCTCCTGGAAATGCTTCGGTAATTTCTTCTGGATTTCTTTCGGAAAATCTTTCTTGAATTATTTTCGGGTTTTCTCATAAAATTCCTACGAGGATTCCTCCTAGAACTCCTTCGGGGATTTCTCTTAAAATGTCTTGGGGAATTCCTCCTAAAATTCCTTTGAGGATTCCTCCTAAAATTCTTTCGGAGATTCCTATTGAAATTCATCCAGGGGTTTCTCATGGAATTCCTTTGACGATTCCTCCTGGATATTGTTTTTGGTTCCTCCTAGAAATCGTATGGGGATTCCCTCTCGAATTCCTTCGAAAATTCTTTCTTAAATCCCTTCGAGGTCTCCTCCTAGAATTCTTTTGTTGATTCCTCTTAGAATTCCTTCAGAAAATCCTCCAGAATTCCTTCAGAAATTCCCCATGGAATTCCTCCTGCATTCCTCCTAGAATTCCTTCGGGATTTCTTTCTTGAATTTCTTCGGTGATTTCTCCTACAATTCCTTCGGAAAAAACATTTGAGGATTCCGCTTGGAATTCCCTTGGAGATTCCTCCCGGAATGCCTTCGGTGTTTCCCACTAATATTCATGCAGGGATTTCTCATGTAATTTCTGTAAAATTCCTCCTAGACTTCCTTCGGAGATTCCTCCTGGAATTCCTTCGGGGATTCTTGTTGGAACTCTATCGGGGACTCCTTCTGGACTTCAATCGATGATTCCTTTTGATTCCTTCGAGGTTTTCTTTTGGAATTCCTTTGATGATTCTGCCTAGAATTCCTTCAAAAATTTGTCCTGGAATTCTATCGGAGACTTCTCTGGAATTTCTCTTGATATTCCATTGGCGATTCCGTCGGGATACCATCTTGGAATTCCTTTGGTGATACCTCCTCGAATTTCTGCGGGGATTCTTCCAAGAATTCCTTCGGGAGTTCCTGCTGTAATTCCTTCGGCAATTCCTCCTAAAATTCTACCAGGGTTTTTTCTTTCAATTCCTTCTGGGATTCCTCCCGGGTATTTTTGGTTAATTCCTCCTAGAAATCCCTTGGAAATTCCCCACTGGAATTCTTTTGAGAATTCCTTTGGAAATTCTTTGGAGATTCCTGCTTGAATTTCTTTGGGATTCCTCCTGGATATTTTTCGTTGATTGCTCTTAGAAATTCTCAGATGATTCCTTCTCGAATTCCTTTAGAAATCCTGCTGGATTCCTTCGGGAATTCTTCCTGGATTTCCTTCTGAAATTCCTCGAAAGTTCCAACTTGTGATTTCTTCAGAAGTTTCAGCAGGAATCTCTCAAAGAGAGATTCTTGAACCACCAGAGATTCCTGCAGAAGTTCATTCAGGATTTAATACAGCAGTTCCTGCAGAGATTATTCCAGATTTTTGTTCATGAATTCCTCCAGGAGTTTCTTTAAAGGCTTCTCCTGCATTTCCTTCTGAGATTCCTCCCTGAAATCATTCGGGGATTCCATAGTGTGCGACCTTACAATTAAATTTCCGGAAAATCTCCCGGAGTTGGATTAGAGCGCATTTAAGGCAGCCCCAGTAAGAAATGATTGATTTTAAAAATCTGTTTATATGCTTATGATTTGTTGTTGATTGGCGTCCTTTTCATTCAGCGAACTTGAAAAAAAAATTATTGAACAAGTTTCCATGAAATTCCGTGGGGTTGGCTGTGGCTGCTCTAAGTATGTTACATTCAACCATCCAAGTGATGTTTTTTTGTTTTCTAGTAGCACGAGCACGACTTTTTATGAAAAGCCATTTATGAATGGTTCGTTTCGCAGTAATTAAGTTTGTCTTCTAGCCCTTAGAAGCATATCATTGGAGCTTCAGTTGGGCTGTTTTAATTTTTCCCAAATCCATAAAATTGTTCCCTTTACGAGATCACGATATGATTCTTGTTTTGCGAGCCATATCATACTAGTAACTATGCATCCGTATAGTAGGACACATAACAATTGCGGCCGCAACAATAAAATTCGCCACATTTACTGTCTACTCCGGAAGTCGCTTACCGAGCCCCTCGCCTGGTACTGATGGTTGATTTTGTGGTAATGGTGGTAATGACTTTCCTCTTCAGCCGTGCATTAGTCAAAATTAGGATAGTGGTCACATAACCTCGGGTTTGACAAACTGAAATTAAAATTAAGTGTCATGTAAATTTGTCGTACACCCTATTTGGAAATCTTATCAATTGGGTTTTTAAATTAAGAAGAATGTATTGATTTTTTTATTTTATACGAAAGAGCACCTTTTCCTGAACCACTATGATTTTTTCAGATTCTTAGAACTTCATTTTGGTACCTAAAATCGATTTCGAAGAGATTTTTCTAAATCACCTTTTGACAGCTGGCCAACTGCTTGACAGCTCCGCCCAGTACAAAATGCGACGAGGGGTGATTCGACAAATCGCTCCCATACAAACTTCAAACTGATTTTTAAATAGGTTCCCGGGCATCAAAATTCATGAAAATTTGGATTTCGGCTCAGTTTTCCATGCAGATTCTGAATATGGAATTATCTCAACACCGCTAAAGAAGCCAATTGAGCCTATTTTGAATGTAGAAGAATAACTATTTTAAAGTGTTTGATTTTCCCAGATGATACGCTATTTGGAACACGACTACGGTTTTCCCAAAAAAAAACAATACAGTTAAACTTTTTCATAGCAAAACAATCTTTCCTTTGGCACGTGTTACGTGCAATAGCAATAAATCTTTCTTTTGCAAATCGTAGAATAATCGGCAATGTTTCAATAAGAAATGTAAATTGGATGTATAAACTGTATCATCTTCAAGAGGGTTTGACCTTTTATTAGACACGTCCCACTGTGCAGTAGTTCCATCGACCGCGCATTTTAACGATCATTTTAAATCTTCCTAGCAGAGATGTCCATATCCTCAGTGTAGGAAAGAGAAATAGAAAATTCACCACTCACGCTGTGTATCTCAACAGGAGCCCGTCTCTTAAGTGTGGATTCGCCACTGCGAATCGGATGCGCGCAAGCTTGGTGGGTAGAAATTCGCCTTGACGGAGGCTCTCTGAGAGAATTGCGCTTGCGTGAAAACAATTTTTTTTAACATGGGAAAGGATAGGAGCTGCATTTTCAAATGCTTCTAATTCTTTATAGAAATTTTTTCAAGCAAAACGTTCTTAATGTTATCGAATGAGATTTTGATACGCTATATTATAGACATAACATTGCAATTTAAAAACTTTTGTCTAAAACCAGTTATAATGTAGCTAATTGAAAGTATATTGCAAAACATTAACACTTTTTTCAATCTGAAGTCCCTAAAATATTTTAGAAGCATTTGAAAATGCAGCTCCTATCCTTTCCCATGTTAAAAAAAAATGATTTCACGCACAGCGCAATTCTCTCAGAGAGCCTCCGTCAAGGCGAATAAATCTGTTAGCTCCCTGAGCGCTAGGCCACACAACAGTGCGGCGAGAGCGATTTTAAATTCTCTCCGGTGAAAGTGTAAAAAACCACCCGGGCGCGCGCTCCAGTGAGGTATTTGCGCCAGAGTGCGCGCTGCGGTGAAACACCGGAGAGTTCTCGCCCCGGTGACACCATGGTGATGATTCGGTGACTGCTAAGTGAAAACACGGGAGAGCGCCGGAGAGCGATGCGCGCGAAAGAGTGAGCCACACTCGATCCAAGGCGAACGAGCAAGAGCACGCACTAGCGCTTGGTCTACCCACCACCCAAAACAAGAGAAGCTGGCTTCTAGTGTGGTGAAAAATGTTCCTATCCCCAGTGTGATCGATAAACTGACGCCGCAGTGAATCGCTACACGGAACCGCCAAACTACCCAAAATTGAGTTCTTTTGACGCAACCCCATAGTTCGGCCCAATAAGCCAAATTTGAGTAAATCGATTAAACTCACACTAGGTAAATTGCCTTCACCTACAGCAAAAACATTTACTTAAGAGTAGGTAAATTCAACCCAAGACCCCCCCTCATTCAACCCAAATTTGAGTAAACCTGCATTTACCCAAAATTGGCTTATTGGGCTCAAGGACCCCCGTTGGGTAGATGCATCTCTGTTTGTTTTTGACAACATCGGTGAGGGAAAGAGGGAAAACAACCTAATTTTGGGTAACTAGTTTATTCGATATACTCAGCTTTGAGTAAAATCGACCCAAAAATTAGGTAGTTTGATTTCTCCGTGTACGGTGAAATGCCATCTCTGCTTCCTAGTTATGACATTCACAACCATGAATGTCCACATTGTTTTTCGTTGCGTTTGACGTTTCACACTAGCGCCTTCTGTTGACGTTATTGCACAACGCAGTGTTTCGTGAAACATTTCCACCAGGTGATGGCATAGGGTGAAGTAGGTGACAGATTTGATCTAGAAGTTACGTCTGTTTGTCCGTGCTATGGCATTATGGAGTATGATGGTTTGCAAAAGGAAGGGTAGATGAGTATTGTGTGTTAGTGGTATGCCATATTTGGAACACGACTTCGGTTTTTCCAAAAATAAAACAATACAGTTAAACTTTTTCATAGCAAAACAAAACACGTCCCACTGTGCAGTAGCTCCATATTTCTATACGCTCTGCTAAACGAAATGTTATGACCACAGACAAACAGACGTAACACTTGCGAAATTTCCATCGACCACGCTTTTAACGATCATTTTATATCTTCAAAGTTATGACTTTCACAACCATAGGCGTGCATACAGTTTTTCTTTACGTTTGACGTTCAACACTAGCGCCTTCTGTTGACGATATTGCACAACGCAGTGTTTCGTGAAACATTTCCACCATGTGATGGTATAGGGTGAAGTGGGTCATAGATTTTCACGAGAATTGTTCTTACGTCTGTTTGTCTGTGCTATGGCATTATGGAGTGTGATGGTTTGCAAAAGGATGAGTAGATGAGTATTGTGTGTTGATGAGAACCCGCTAAAAGTGTTTCATGAGTGCGCGGCTGGCTGGCTGGATGGCTGACTGACTGGCGTACCTCCCGTTCGTTGATGCTAAATATTTGACCTCGTGATTAGCTTGGTTTAGCACGCAATCAAGAACAAATTTACCGTGATGCTCTACTAAAGGAAGGGCGTCATGACGGATTGTGGCGCTGCGTTGATTTCGGACAGGTTAGTGGGTGGGTGGGCGCCCTGGGACGATTGTAGACCGGCACAGTATAGTTCGCAATCATCGCAAGGACGAGGACGTGGTAGTTATTTTCGGTTGAATTGCGCGTGAATTGCAAAATTATGCGAAACCGCCGAGTAGCAGCAGCAGCAGCACCTATTGAAGTCGAGTCACTCAAATGTCGAACCCTTCGTTGCACGTGCTAGTCGAGTGAAAGGTTCCATTAATGTTGGTTTGGTAGAGAGTGGGCTGATTATGACGGTTTTCAGAAACTACCATAGGATGTGGATAATAATCAACGATTCACGAATCATGATTGAGACCCCGACTTGAGCTAATTCTCGTGTGGAAATATTTGGATTGTTGTAATAAATTCTGGTTTTACGCATCCAGTTCGTCATGTCATGGTTATACGCTTCATGTTCTTCTTCTCCTTCTTTATCTTAATACATTGCCTGCTACATTGAGTTTCAAAATGTAAAATTTCTTCATATTTTTCGGAAGATACTACATTTTGAAAATGGGGTGACTTGACTTGACGTCACCCCAGCCTGAAATTCTACTTTTAGGTTTTATTGAAGTCGACAAATACGCTTGACTATGCTTGGGAATCTTTTTCACAATATGTACTTTCCATAAAGCGCCGCTAGAAGTTATTCCAATGATTTTGTCCTGAAGAGATTTGTTTAGGAGTTTTGTCAGACATTTCGCCAGACAATTTTTCTTTATATTTTCCAAAACTCTTCTAATGGATTTAATAGACAACAACAATGTAATCCAGTTTTCAAAAATAATGTCAAAAGGTATACTGAAAATTTGTGTAGCGTATAGTTATTCAGAAATTACGAACAGTTCACCAACAATATTTAAGAAATTATACCAAACAATTTCATCATAACTTTTTAGGATTCCAATTTCAAGTTTTACCATTTCCACAGATATCTGTGGTGTCGATGATGATATTGATGATGAGGTGCAATTAGCTACAGAATGACCCACTTTAAACGCCTAAAATGAAGCAATTTTTTTCAAGATGATTTTAGAAAAAAAAAACGATTTCTCGAATAAAAATCAAGCTACCCTCAAGTTTCAGTAAGAGTTAAATTGAATATGCTTAGGCCCTAGGTTAGGAAAACACAATCTACAACTAGCGTGCCTTAATAGTTATTTATGCAAAGCCTCGTTGTACGACTAGTGCTGAAAAAATCAACTTTACATACATATCGTTACATTACTGATCCTCAGGCCCATTTTTTCAACTGTTTGTATCGCACTTTCTGGATCCATTTAAGAAACATTCAACACGTTATTCTAGGTTATTTTGGGAGTATAACAGCCTCTAAAGCATTGTCCAGTTAGAATCCGGACGCAGATAATCACTTATATCTCAGAGGTGGAATAACAAATAGAAAAGGTGAAGCCCTCAAAACAAAGATAATTTTCTGTAGTTTCATGGAAAAATATCATTAAAATTATTCAATTTAATTTTTAATACATTTTCTCATTTTTTCCGTGATTACTTCCTTAAAAATCTGCACAATGGTAGTAAATTTTAACATCAACCCCTTCGGCGGATTTGTTTAACAATCAGGTCATCTCTGTAGTGTCCTGAGACCCTCTACCAATCTGATTAGGATTCCAAAGAAACTTTGCCAAATATTTCTCTTCTTGCGAAATAAAGGGCTATTCAGTGAATTCCAAAGAAGCGAAATTTGAGTGTTTTTTTTTTGTTAATAAACACTATCCAACAGTGATGACACCACTACACATCTCAGGCTGTCGTGATAGCTCACCAAATTAGCTCAAACCTCTACAGATCCCTTGTGTGCATTTTTGAAAAGCAGCACGCGATTCTTGAGGTTATCATCTTTGTACACATTTGGTGTCAAAATCGTGATGTGAGAAAACGATGTCCAGAGCTCGAACTTCCTGGCAAATCTTGGAATTCCTAGCAGATTTATCCATGAACATAAACTTCAATCTTCCTTGGGCATTTCCTCATGGCATGGTTAACAACATCTGTGCACATCACACATAATGGTTATGGAGACATTGACATTTTTCGCGACTGTCGTACCTGACCACGCTTAATTTTCAGCGTGTTTGTGCAAGATTTTTTTCCTTCACTTCTCTTCATTCTGAAATAACTTCTCACTCGTAGCAAGAAAATCGATGAAATTTTCACCATCAATAGAGGACTTGTTTATGATCAGACTGCTGTAAAAAAATATGATTATGAACATTGAGAGCGTCACAATAAATTATCCTTTGCGTCCGGATTCTAACTGGACAATGCTTTATAAGAAACATCCCGCATAGTAAATTACTGTTTGGATTAAGTTCCAAACAGTATGTCTCCTGTTTCTGTTAATGTTACTGTACCACAATCAGGTACTTTTCTGTTGAAAACTATGAAACTCGAAGCATTTGACCCTCAGGAACGGTCTAAGTAACGCATACCAATTTGTAACAGTATGTTATACTGTGCAGACATTGTCAGATATTATAGCGATGAAAACTTGTGAGGCATGGTGGGAATATGGAATGGCCATTTCTCAAATGGTTTGTGATTATGTTTGCGCAACACACTTATACATGTGTATATCACTGTATGCAACTTAAATTTAACAGTTAGCCAAACTGTTGCACACATTAGTATTTGTAAAGACCAACCAGTTTCTTAGCAGAAAAAAAAAACGAAATCTTTCGTGAGATCACTCGTGTGTTGAAACTCAACTCAAAATTTGCTGCGGTAAACAAGCAGAAGTATCTGGAGCAGCCTGGATTAGAGAGGGGTAAGTTTTGCATGATTATTCTATCATATTTTTTGGTGGTACATATAACTCATCGGATAATAATTATATTGCAGAATTCGCATTGGCGTAGCTAGGGGGGGTTCCAGGGGTGCCTGGCACCCCCTAGAACAAATTTGGCACCCCCTAGAGTTTTTCCTTGACAGTCACCTAAAATTTAAGAGTTAACACAATAATTCTAATAGGGTCTGGGACCATTTGGGTAGGCGCACCTATTTTGGGCACTTGCTACTATAACTCAATCAATTTTGAACCGATTGACCTGATTTTTGAAACACGATCAGATACGCACAGTATCTAGCCATGTGCAAAAATTCAAATCAATCGGTTTGAAATTGACTGAGTCATAGCAGCAAGTGCCCAAAATAGGTGCTCCTGCCCAAATGGTCCCAGACCCTCAGGCTTATTCTGCGCGGCGTGTGAGGTGAGACGAGTCGAATGAGGTGACAAAAGTCGACTCGCCCCATTTGATTTACATTAGTCGTCTCACGTCACGTGAGACTAAACCGTCCGTCTCACCTCACACGCCGCGCAGAATAAGCCTGCCTATTTTTTAATGAAATGTGTCATGTCAAAAAAACTTAAGCACACCCGGAATTACTTATATGCCTGTTGTACGTTTTGGATATTGGTGAGAACAATCAACAGACTTCTCCATGGATTCCTCCAGAAATATCTCTATCTATTCATACAGTGATTTCTCTAGACTTCCTGTATGTATTTCTCCCGATATTTCTTCAATACACTTCCCTTAGGATTCCCCAGGCAGGCAAGATGGGGTTGTACATACTGAAAATTTCTGCAAAGATTGATCCTAGGATTTCTTTGGAAATTCTTACTTTGATACTTCGGATTCCTTTAGGAATTCCTGGTGGTATTATTTAAGACAATCTTCCTGGGATCCTTTCAGAAGTTCCTCCGGTGATTCTTCCAGGAATTCCTTCAGAGATTTGATTCAGAGATTATTCCAGAAATGTTTCAAGGAATTCTTCCAGGAGCTTATATTGGCCTTCCTTCGAGAATTGTGGCCAGAATTCCTCAAGAAACTCCTGTGACGATTCTTCCAGAAATTTCTTTTAGAACTCCTCCAAAAATTCTCACTGTGTCTTTAGGTATTCTACTAGGGAAGTTCTTCCGGAAAATCTCCCTAGAATTTTTCTAAAAATCCCATCGGTGATTTTTCCAGAGATTTCTTCAAGGATTTATCTAGGACTTCCTCCAGAGGTTCTTCCAGAAACTCCACAGGGGATTTCTCCAAAAACTTCTGTTGACCTTCCTCCATGAATTCCAGCTGAAATTCTTTAAGTAATTCACATTAGGGCTTCTTCGGAAATACTTCTAGGGATTTCTCCTGGCATACTTACTTGCTGCAATAATTTCGAGAAACCTTCCTGAGATTTCTCCAGAAATCCCTCCTGCAATTCCATTAGGGATTCCTACTGATTCTTTCAGGGACAACTGCAGGTATTCCTCCAGGAATTTGTTAGAGGAACTTCTCTTAGGATACTCGCGGCATTCCTTATCATAAGATTTCTCTAGAAATTACTTCTATGATACCTCTGAGATTCCTTCAGAAATTCCTTCTGCAATTCCTTCATGGCCTTCGCTATAGATTCTTCCAGAATACCTCTACCGGTTCTTGCAGGAACTTCTCTAGGTATTCCGAGGATTTATTTTCTTTGGATTCCCCCAGACATTCCTGATGGAGTTTTTCAAGAAATTCCTGCAAAGTTACCTCCAGCAATTCCTCCTAGGATTTCTGCTGAGATTTCTACAATGATACATTCCAGAATTTTTCCAATGATACCTTCTGATATTTTTCCTGTGATTACTTCAAAAGCTATCCGGTGATTTTCCAGGAATTTTTATTCATAGATATTTTATCCAAGGATTCTTTCATAAATTTCTAATGGGATTCCTCCATGAACTCCTCTTGGCCTTTCTCCAGGAATTTCAGCAGGATTTCTCAAGCTATTCCTGCTGTGGTTATTCCAGCAATTCTTCGTAGGACTCCTGCAGAAATTCTTACTGTAATACCTTCCAAAATTCTTCTATGGATTCTTCTAATAATTTCTCCAGGGATTCCTTAAAAAAACTTGCTGGGATTATTCAAGACAATCTTCCTAGGAACAAAAAAAAAACTATTATACCTGCAGGAATACCTCAAGGGTTATTCCTGCCATTCTTGATGGGTTTCGTCTAGGCAGTTTATCTAGGATACTTCCAGAAATGCCGTTGATTCTTCCAGGGATTTTTCTAAAGACTCATTCAGGAATTCCTCAAGAGCTTTTATTCATGGATTACTCTAGAAATTAATCATGGTATTACTCCCGCAACTCCTCTTGGCCATTTTCAAAGAATTCCAGCTGAAGGAATCCCAATAGATATCTCAAGAGGAATCCCTAAACGAGTTTCGGGGATAGTATAAATTTCCAGAGAAATGCAAGGAGGTATTACTAGGGGTCTCCAATTAGCCTAATGGTTGAGGCTATGAATCGCCAATCCAGAGACGACGGGTTTGATTCCCGTTCCAGTCGGGAAAATTTTCTCGACTCCCTGGGCAAAGAGTATGATTGTCCTTGCCTCACAATATACAAATTCCTGCAATGGCAGGCAAAGAAAGCCGTTCAATTAATAACTGTGGAATTGCTCAAAGAACACTAAGTTGAAGTGAGGCAGGCCAAATCCCAGTGCGGACGTAGAGTCACAAAGAAGAAGAAGAAGATTACTAGAGAAATCTCTAGTGAAATCCTATAGGAATGAACGAGAAAAACCAATTGATTAGAAGGCACCGAATGTTGCTAATTGACAAATTGAGAGATGAATTTAAAAAAATCGCGTTCTGGTGGGATTTGAACCCACGACTCCGTATTCTCTAGACCGCAGTATGGCCGTTTCTTTGAGGGTTCCTTCGGCATGATTGTTTTTTTTTTATTTCTGCGGTAGTTTAATTAGAATTTAATCAACAATTCCTTTGGATTTTATTTTCTATAATATCAATGGCTATTCCTCTGAAATTATTTCAGCAATTTATTTCTCAGTTATTTTGCAAATTTGTCAGGCAATTTTATCGTATTTATTTTTGTAATTATTTATGATTAAATTGTATTTATATTTATTGCATCCGAAAATGGCTGGATTGGAAATTCAGAAATTCTAAACTGGGCTTGCTTGAAGAAAATCCTATGAAATTCACGAAAAACTTCCTGACAAATCCCCAAAGAAATTGCCGGATAGTTTTCGGATAAATTTACTTTAGAATTCAAAGCAGTTGCCAAGAGAATTCATATAAGAATTACCAGTGGAAGTCTTGAATAAAATTATTAAGGCTTTTTAAAGAAATTGGTCAAATCTAATCACAAAATAAATTTGCCGAAATATATTCTATGAAAATTTCCACAAACTTTAAAAAAAAAATAAAAGAAATTCTTAAAGAATTTCCGAAGTCATTAAAGCATTTTCTGAATAAAATTCAGAAAGATTTCCAATAGCAATTACCGTAGTATCACAAGGGCAGAACTTTTAAAGAATCACGAAAGATTTTTTTCAAATAAATTCTCGAAGGAATTCTTTAAGAAATTTGCCGAATCAATTTCCAAAGGAATTACCGAAGAAGTTCCCAAGGTGTTGCTGCAGGAATTCCTTACATAATTACTGGAGAAATCTAGAAGAAATTGTCTAAAGAATTTTCATTAAAATTATAGAAGCGATTTATAAAAGAATTTCCGAAGGAGTTTTCGAAGGAATTGGCGAAGGAATACCGAATAGCATTGATAATGAAAGTCCAAAAAATCGACGAAAATCCAAAAAAAAGTAGAATGATTTGCCGAAGACATTTCCAAAAAAAAAATTTGATGAAGTTTCCAGAGGCATTGTCGAATGAATTATCAAAGGTTTTACTAAAATAATCCCAAAAAGAGTTGCCTGAAGAGTAATTGAAGAATTTAAAAAAGCAAATATAAATAGAATCGCTTGCATTAACAAAACAATGCTTAAATGTCTACTAAAAAATTGGCGAAGGAACTCCAGAGAAAACATTTCAAAGAATTGCCGAAGAAATCTTCAAAGTAACTTCTGATGAAATTTTAAAAGAATGCGTGAAAAGTGTTTAGTATCAAATTCCAAACGTATTACCAAATAAATTCTTAAATAAATAGCCGAAGGGATCCAAAGATATTACTGAATATATTTGCCAAATCCAAAGAAATTGCTGAGAGATTGCTTTTAAGGGAACGACTGTTACTTTAACTGGAAACTTTTAGTGGCTACGCAGTCTTTATTCTTAAAACGGGTTTATTGTTTACCCAACGTTTCGGCACTTAGGGATGGTGCCTTCATCAGGGGGAACATAATGTTCTCGTTTTGTCTCTAGTGTTTCGGCTAACTTTAACTGTCCTGATTTTAGTTTTTTGGTACATGACTGGGTAACACTTCGTGAACCTACGTGGACTTTTCCACGAAAAAATGGTTTGCCGAAAACACGAATTTCTTGTTTTATACGTACAAACCAGACTCGATTATCTGAAATGTACGATGCTGAAATTTTGACTGATTACTACAATGTTGGTTTTGCGTAAGTCAAATTTTGAGCTTTATGTATACACAATTTCTTTCAACAGATATTTTATCAATTCAGACGAAATCGGAACTTGGTCCGAGCACCAGAATCCCGAAGAGAAAAAATGAAGTTCGCTCGCACCAAATTCCGGGTTTCAACTGAATTGCTAACGCATCAAAGTGCAGAATGAAGGTTTTTACAGCAAAAGTTCTACACTTATCCAACGAGGCTTGCCTGATTATTTTCAATCCACTAAACAAAGGGGTTGTCTCTATGATTGTTAAGTTCAAACTGAAAATACAAATTCCATGTATTATACGCAATCAAGTTATCAAGTTTTAAAACCTCACATGGCGGGGAGAGTGTTAAAACTGTACAACGGTTCGGATTTTCCAAAAAAAAAACTTCTATAAAATATCCAGCTTTTTACGCTGGCTTGCCATAAATTGTGAATCACCCCTATCTGACAATTCTTGCCGACACTATAATTTTATTATGGATGAATCGAAGCAAGCTTTGTGGTGATGAAAATCTTTATTGTTGATGAAAAACATCAAAATTTCCAATTCTTGTGTTCGGGAATTCAATTGTAAAAATTTCATATTTCATATTTTAATATTGTATTTTAGGTTGATATTGCTGGACATGCATGATGCCAGGAATCATGAGATACGAACAGAATGTGAAATTAATATGCCCAGGGAGGATAAGACGCTCAATGAAAACTGCCGGAGACAGACGTCTGAAGGCAAAAGAACCGATCTGACCTCGAAGATGGAACTTCAAAGATTTTTCTATTTTGCCGAGACCAGATAGTGAGCATGCCATTGGGTCCCGGAACTGTTGCGCGAGTGATTATTCTCAATTTAGTTGAAAATCAGAGTTTTCGACTAGCGAAATTGGGTTTTTCCCCAAATCCGTGTGTCGAACCTAACTTCGGAAGTGGTGCGCTGTATAGTAAACCTGGTCCGCTATACAGCGCACCACTTCTGTAGTTAGGTTCGACGCACGTATTTTGAGTAAAATCCAACTTTGCTAGTGGAAAATTCCGGGATTCAACTGCACGGAGCATATTTGCTTGGGCTAAGATTACGACAGATTTTTCAAAAAGTTATGTAACGCCCTGGACATGTCCAGTTTGAGTAAAGTTTTAACGTCAAGTTCCGCTGTTTACACTGTCCATTATAGTATGGTACGAAAAACACAATTTATTTTGTATTTATTATTTATTTTTATATAGAAACAATAAGGCTTCCAACAGAATATGAGTAATTGAATCGCCATCGCCGATTAAATTATAGGAACGGATTTCATAATAAGGGGAATTATTAATACAACACTGTTCGGGATTGGGGAGTTGACAGTCCGGGTCTCAGACATAGTTGAGGTATATAAAGTTCTACTATCCGCTACACTCTGCTATGGATCGGAAGAGCTTCTTCCGCTTTGATAAGTCACAAGTTGGGGATAGAAATCGATGTACTGGGAGACTGGTCTATCCGAATTTTGACCCCAAGTTCTTCGTACAGCAGCAAGGCTTATTTTTCAGCACTATAATGATGGTCAATCCTTTAAACTGAATGCCTAAAATATATAAAACAATGTTATTTTCACAAAGGAAATATATGAGAAACAACGCGAAATGGTCTACCGCAAAGATAGTGAAAAATTTTGACAGCTAGATCAACAACCTATGCTTTTAGCCTACTGAGACCTTACTATAAAAGCTGTCGGCAAGAAATGTCAAAATCGATTCACCCCTCGTCGTTTTATAGCCAGCGTAAAAAGCTGGATAGAGCGTTTAAATTTTCGGGCTATTTTTTCCCACGACGCAGTGCAGTATATCACTATTACATGAAAGAAATTGAGGGTGGAATGGTATTTCCTTTTACGAAATAAAGCAAAACAACCTGGAAGCCACTGAAACTGGCACCCCCAAGGCACCCCCTAGGAAAAAATCCTAGATTCGCCAATGAGAATTCGTCAACAACATAAGCCTCCTCTGTGCGGGATTCCACAAAAGGAAGGTGAGAACGATCCCTCCTGTTGTAGCAGATATTGTACAAAATCCGTCCCCACCCGGACGAAGTTCCCGTAATCGTCGTAGGTGCCACCGGATCCAGGATTGCATACATCGAAAGTCGGGTTTTTCCAGACACTATTATGCGTGGAGGGCGACAAAAATAATGCGCTTTGGAGTTATAGCCGAGGCAGAATATTTTTTGAATAAAACATTCTCTGGTGATCGCAAAACAGACTTTTTATTTTAACGGTTTAATTGCAATAGAACCATATACCATAAGTTTAATATACCATAGATGAGCATAAACCAACAATACCACATACATTGTTCGTTTCCGTTCTAGATTTATTGTTTTACTGTTCTCTAACCATTTGCCATGCAGTGAATTGCTTCAAAAACGGGATAGTAAATTGACCGTATCCTTTACTGTTTTGCGAAAAATTTGTTCGAGAAAACAAGCCATTTTTTATGGTAACCTATCTTAACCGCCTATACCTCATACTGTAATTTGGCGGATTACCATTTGTCAAACTGGCAAATCTGTACGTGGTATGGTTAGCTTACTGTCATCTCGGACAGTTCGAAAAATGGTTAAATGACAATTGTTAATAGTCATCTACAGTATGAGAAACGTTGCATTTACAGTTCGTGATTATGCGTGATTTTTGCAAGAAAAGCTACGGCAACATAGAGAACTCGGCGTCACGTGCGGCCCGCGGGCCGCACTTTGGTGATCACTGCGTTACATAAACAACTATCACAATCGCACAGAAATTAAACGCCAACATAAAAATGTTTTGTGATGCCATTTAAAAATTCTACATTAGTACTATAAACAAAATATAATAATTTTGAATTCCACAGTGTTTAACGTCAATAGTGTAAAGCATCGTTTCACGTTGTACCTGCAATTTGTTACTTATTCTACCCAAGAACAACTCCCAAAAGAGCTTTTAACTTAGCGCAGCCATTAAAATGTCAATAATGTGAAATTGATATCGCTTGGAGAGCAGAACATGAGGATGGGCGAGCACACAGTAAATTTCGTTCAAATGCGCAACAGCCCGAAGGAATAAGCAGAACCCATTACTAACTGGGCACAGTTACCATAATGTTCAAACTGTGCCATTAACATGATTTATCTGCGCGTGTGTGTTGTATACATGTTGTATATATAATATATAGACGTTATGCTTGATTTGCACCTCCTGGACGAGTCCTGACAATCAACAATCTGGTAACATTTACAACTCACCTCGAAGCCAAACTCGTTTATTTCTTCCTGCGAGCACATGTTTTTAACAATCCACAACCGATCTCAAATGCACCAATAATTTATGTTTACGATACTGAACGCGAAACCGTTCACAGGTGACTGATTGCGAATCGAATTAGTACCGACGACGGAGCAGGCTGCGACAGCGAGAGCACAAAGCAAGCGTGTAGAATCTAACCGAATGGAGCGGGGGTGTGTAGCCAAGGCAACTTAATCATGTTACCACAGACAAACAGACGTATCACTTGGAACAAAATGCGATAAAAATCATCGTCACGCAAACAGAATCGCCCAATGCTAATTACGCTGTGGTACGTAAACTTACTGAGTAGATGACGGTAGTGAGCAAACGTCAAACAGGAGCTAAAACGATGCGAGCGCCATGAGCGAGCGATTTGCGAACTACGGAATATTTGTATAATTCGTTAAAAAGGGAAACGATGGGAAGTGAGTAGAGTGAGACGTCTGTTTGTCTGTGATGTTACCCATGCAAGTAGTTCTATGGAAGAGCTTCCTAATGAATACATTTTAGTAGTAGCTGTTTCGGGAAATGCCATTTTCAATAGTTATTTATGAAATGAGTTGTAGAGTTGATTTTCAGCCCGAGTCGTACTACGAGCCTACTAAAAAGTTGAATCATTGGTCATCTTTAGCATATGGACTTTTCATCATAATCAATCAAAGTGCTCTTGAAAATTCAAGGTGTGTCTTCCTTATGTAGGTAAGTTACCTTAAACATATGTTTTTAATCGTTCCAGCTACGCCTACGTTGATTCCAAGATTATCACAAAAACACGCATCGCTGTGAACGACATAGAAATAGCAAAATCACGAGGAATAAGAACAATAATCGTTTCGTATACGTAGCTACATTACGTTGTACATTGCATATGTCCACAGATACGACGCTCCAATTGCTAATCGCGTGGCTAATCTGTACAACTCACTCACATCGGAGGGTTTGGCGATTTGATTGGATTTATTATATAGCTGACGGTTCACATCCAATCCATGGGGATGGGGCACGAACAGTGGAAAAAATAGATATGAAATAGGGCCTAGGACCGTTTGTGCAAATGGGACTTATTTTGAGCACTGCATGTGTAACTCATTTTTTTAACAATCGACTTTATTTTTTGTACACAGTGAGCAGCATGCAGTATCTTACTGTGTTCAAAAATGCATGTCAGTTGACTAGAATTTGACTGAGTAACACCCAGTGGCGTAGCTAGGAATTTGGGGGCCCGGTGCGGAACCAAGTTTGTGGGCCCCCATGAAAATTACAGGTGTACATATTTCACAACCTACCTTTCTAACCCTCAAATGATCGCGCTGTTGTATTTTGCACAAAACGTTGAAAACAATCTCGACTTTTGTACTCAGTATTAGCGTGATGCTGGCAGTAATGGCCAACTGACTGATGGAAGGTTAAAAATTATTTTCTGTAATCATTCATGATTTTTTTCGGGGATTTCTGCAAGGATGTACATCCCGGAATTCCATCAATGAGCGTAAGATTTTTTTCAAAGAATTATGTTGAAGTTTCTTAACATTTTTTTTAGGAATTGCATTAAGTAATCCTTTAGGAATTCCTTCAAAGATTGTTTTACCGTTTTCTTTAAAAAAATCTTACTCGAATTATAATTTCTCTTCAAAAATCGTTCAAGTGGTTAATGCAAGGGTGTCATTCAGTATTTCTCTAAACACTCCTTCAGGAATTCTTACAGTGTTGTCTCCGAGGATGTTTTCAAAAGTACTTCAGAGTACTTCAAAAGATTCTTGCAAAGGATTCATCGAGTATTTCTCGAAACATTTGTTCAGGAAGTCCACCAAGGATTATAATAAAATCTCTGAGGATTTATCTTAAAGATCAATGAATTCTTAAGAAATTCTAGAAAAAATCACTACAAAAAATCTCCAATGATTTTTTCGGAACCAGTTATTTTTCCAAGAAATTATATCGGGATTCCGGAATTCGGAAGACAACTCCTTCTAGAGTTTCTTCAAACATTCCTCCATGGTTTCTTTCAGGAGATCCTCTAAATATCCCTTAAATGATTTTTCCACGGAAGTCAAGCATTTCTCCATGTTATTATTATTATTATTATTGCCTTTATTAATGAGGTTTTCCAACCCTTGGTTGGTTCGCCTCAAACTGATTTCTCCATAGATTTATCCACGAGTTTATCTTGGCATTTCCTCAAGCATTCATTACTCATCTTGGCGTTCCTTTGCAGATTTCTTAAGAATTTCTTCCAAGGATTCCTTTAGAAGTTCCTTCAAGAATT
Source organism: Aedes albopictus (assembly GCF_035046485.1). Classification (NCBI taxonomy): domain Eukaryota; kingdom Metazoa; phylum Arthropoda; class Insecta; order Diptera; family Culicidae; genus Aedes; species Aedes albopictus. The sequence goes on along the minus strand of NC_085138.1, from coordinate 33,665,634 downwards.
ACTGCAACGCTTTTTTTTTTAATCTTCAAGGATTCTTCAAGGAGTTTCTCTAAAGTTTCATTGAGAGATTCATCCTAGAAATCCTCTATTAAATTTCCAAAGAATCCATTGGATAAGATTTTTTTTTAAATTCTCCAAGGATCCCTACAGGAGTTCCTCTATGAAAATTCTTCTGGATATCTTCCCACGAATTCTGAAATATACACCTACTCTAGGAGTTTCCCCAAGGAATTTTTGCTAGCATACCTCCAGGAACTCTTCTAAAGATTTCTATTGCGACTCCCAAAAATTCTTCGAAAAACCTTTTGAAAAACCATTTTCCATCAAGCCATCTCAATCAAAAATTTCTCCAGGGTTTGATGTCTTGAGATGTCTTCAGAAATTCCTCCGAAAATTTGTTTAAAAAAAACTCTGAGGATTCCTAGTAGGGTCAACGTACCTACCTTGATACCTTGTTGGCTACAAAGTAACTTTACTCCAATGCCGAGCGTATAGTAGAGCACCATCTTTGTCGGTCTTGGGCGATGTTCCTCCAGTTTCCCCGAACGTGTAGGGATCGTAGATCTTCTTCAACCGCGTGCAGCCAGCGAGTTCGCGGCCGCCCACGAAGTCGCCTACCTCTACCGGGTTCTCTGCTGAATATTGTTTTCGCTATTCTTTCTTCCGACATTCGCACTACGTGTCCAGCCCACTGAAGTCTGCCGTATTTCATACGTTTCACAATATTCGCCTCTTCGTACACTTGGTACAACTCGTGATTCATGCGTCTGCGCCACACTCCATTTTCTTGTTTCCCACCGAGAATTGTCCGCAGCACTTTGCGCTCAAAAACTCCAAAAGCTTTTCGGTCTACCTCCTTTAAAGTCCACGCTTCGTGACCGTAGAGGGCAACCGGAAGAATCAGCGTCTTATACAGAGCGAATTTTGTTTGCGTTTGCAAGTTTGCAAGGGTCAACGTACAGTGTATCAAACAATTGTCCGTACAGTAATTTTTTGGTCAAAATAATTTTTCATTTAAATGTGTATAACTTTTTTGTACTTGATGAAACTTTTTAAATTTTTTTCGTGTTACAGCTTATACCTAAGGCTTTCATATGCAGCTTTGTTTGAGGTTTTATATTCACAACAAAAAATATGAAAAATCTGTATATGTTCAGAGTGTCATTTGGAAATTTATCATATTTTGACCAATAAAAGTGCCTAGTGTTTTCAACTTTTTTAAACTCTCTAATTGTAATATTTTTATACAGGACCTACTAAACTACATATGAAGAGTAGGTCCTATGGATTTTTCGTTCAGTCAATGCACTTTTATTGGTGGAAAACGTTTGGCAGATTATATGTGCAAAATATAGTAAATTTTTAAACATCGTCAGCTACATAAGCACATTTTTCATATTTTTTGTAGTGAATATAAAACCTCTAACATAGCTGCATATGAAAGCCTTAGGTATAAGATGTAAAACATAAAAAATTGAAAAAAAATCATAGAATACATATTGAGATATCATGTTCTAAAAATGTGTTCAAAAATCTTATAAGTTTACTAAAAGTTCTATAACTTTCAGAAAACTTATTCGATCTTGCTCAAAATTTTACCAATGGAGCTTTAATATTTGGTTCATGATTGGTCAAAATTTCAGCGTTTTTGATTGACGCATAAAAAAGTTATAAACATTTGAATGAAAAATAATTTTGACAAAAAATTTGCTGTACGGACAATTGTTTGATAAACTGTACCTTAGTTATCTTACAATCCCTAATTCATCTTATTCGAAAACAAAGCGTTTACGGCACCGATTGATTACGTAATTTTTGATATAATTCGTGCCACTTCTAACAAACAAGCGCTCCATTCTTTTGTTTTCAGTAGGATGAAAACAGGAGCGTGTATGCTTATATAGTAAAAAGGAACAGATGCCTGATTTAATAAGATAAAATCAAATAATTTCGTCAGAAGTTTCTCCAAAGACTCCTCCTAAGACTGTTTTGCCACTTTCTTCAAGAATTCTTTAAGAATGCCTAGAAGCACCTTTAAGGTGATTGATGCAAGTTTAACCCTTATGTGGCCGACAGGGTACCCGGGTACCCAGCGCCCATTTAAAAAGCATGGTGTAGAAAAAAGCAAAAATTTTGTCGGACACATAACGGTTAAGACTTCATATAGGATATCCATCTTCCAATCCAATTCTTCAGGAATCGCTACAAGAATTCCTACGGGATTTTTTCCAAGGATTTCTTAAATATTTCTTCAAAAAAATCTTTCAGAGTTTCTTCAAAGATCTTGTGCGAAGGTTTCATAATTCGGATGAAGCATTCCTTGCTTAATTTATTTAATAAATTCTCCAAGAGCTCTACAGAGGATTACTTTTGGGCTTTTTCCAAGGATCGCTTTAACAATTCGATCAATGTTTTATCCAAAATTCTAAAGAAATTACATCAAGGAGGCCATTTGAAATTCCTCCCAAACTTCCTTCAGGAGTTTTTCCAAAGGTTTTTTTATTAGTTTATCCAATAATTCTTTTGCAATTTCTCCAAAGATTCAACTGATTCAAATGAAAAATGTTATTTTTTTTTTCAAGCATTCTCACAGAAATTCCTCCAAAAAAATTCTACTGGTGTGCCTTCAAACATTTTTGCGATTTTTCTAAGGAAATTGTATGTGAACTTCCTTAGATTTTTGGAAATTCCTTAAATATTTTTGTTGAAATCATTTTTCCGCCGTTCCATTGTAAATGTTTGGTTTTCTATTTCGCATATAATTTCAAAAGTATCAATAGACGGAATTCCGCAAGGAATTATCAAATGAAATTTCCAAAAGAATTACCAAAGGAATTTTCCACTAGAGAAGTTTACTAAAATTGCCGCCTCAATTTACAAACGAATTGACTAAGGAATTTTCAAAGTATATGCCAAATGAATTTCGAAAGGACCTATTGAAAGAATTACAAATTAATTGGGTTTCAAAATTTAGAGTAATTTGGAATTTAGGATTTCCAAAGGCTTTGCCAAAAAAAACTCCGCTAAAGGTAATAGGGTATCGCGCCACTTGGGCGGTGGCTTCTATATTCGTCTGTTTGCCACTATAACTCAGTCAATTTTGAACCAATTGACACAACTTTTGGAATGTGGTGAGATAGGTATAATATCTACCCGTGTACAACATTTCAAGTCAGCAGAAATTTCTCCACGGAAATCTATACGAATTCTTTAAAATTGTTGTTTGATTTCCATCAACGAACTTGAGAGGAATTCTTAGGGGCTCATGCCATTGATTTCTTTGAAAAATAATATAGGCATTTCATAATAAATTCTTCAAAAAATCGCTTTGCTTTCAAAATATCTTCAGGAATCCTTCACGTAATTCGTCATAGTACTTCTAGTACAGTCCGGATTCGCTGGTTGGGTCACGACTGCGCCCCGATTAGCGAATCGTGTTCGTTCGTTGAGGCAACTGACAACTGATCAAAATGCTCTAGACATACGCAAGTGACGAGAAATATGTCAAAAAACACTCACATACTTGCGCAAACGTTCTGTTGGAGCTGTGATGCGACGGCGGTCAGACGTCAATCTCGTTTTGACATCTATTTTGACATTGACAGTGCTTTTAGTTGGGTTTTGTCCCAACCAATGAACATTCAACCATCGAGACAGCCCATCTAACGAGCTCTCAACGAACGAATCGTCACTACTACTTCATACCCAATGATTCTTTCCTAATACATCTTAAAGTTCATCTAGAAGATTCTTCGAGGGTTCCTTTGAAAATTCCTCCAAAAGTCCCTGCAAGCATTTCTACAAGGATTCTTTCGGGAATTCCTCCGAAATTCCTTTAGAAAATCTCACAAGGGTCCATTTAGGAGCCATACCTGATCAATCATGATCTCAGAAATTCATCATACATATTTTTCATGAAGAACTCCTGCAAGATTCCTTCTTGGAGAAGTCTCCAAAAGAATCCTTGGAGAAATTCTTTAAGGTTCATCTGAAGGTTTTGTTAAAGGATTTCATAACATAATCCTTTAGGGGAGGTATTTCTGAAAAAATGCTTGAAGGAACTCGCAAAAAAGTAATCCTTGAAGGAATATTTGAAGAATTCCTTGATACATTTTTGAGGAAATTCCTGAAGAAATTCTTGCAGGTTTTCCTGAAGGAATCAATTCAAGTACCGTAAAACGGGGTAACTTTGACAGTTTTTCAGCGAATTTTCTCAATATTTTTCCATGTAACAGTATTTCCCCTAGTTTTATATTTTTAAAACAAGTACTGGAGTATTAGCTATCAATTGCAATTGAAAGATTCTATAATCTGAAATATTTTGGGTAACTTTTAGTTTTACATATGAGCGACAATCAGATTTTCATTTTGGGGTAACTTTGATAATGCCCTGAAAAACACATCAAATCTTAAAAAATAATCACAGATTGAAATCTTAGGAGAACGAACATGATGAGAGAAGCCTTGTGGAATATATCAGATATATTTTTTATATCAAAACATTGATTTTTACTAAATTCTACATATAAAAATGAGTATGTGGAGTACTGAGTGGAAAATACAGTGAATTTAGCTATCAAAAATCATTATCTTTGTAATAATAAATGCTTAACGGTACATTTACATATGATTACATGCTATTCATGGTGAATTTTCTTTTATTGGGTATTTTTTTTTAAGTTTTATTAACAAATTTTGAACAACAAAGATTTATCTACATGAAATTACAAGGACATTGCATACTTTTAGGCGTTTATCAATGTATGGAGATTTATATCCCAATTTACAAAATTGCTTCCATTTCGTAAAAACACACTTCTTTAAGAGATTCAAGGCCAGATTTGGAATCTACTATGATGAATCTATCGAGAATAAGAGTCCATTCATTGAAAAAATAGTTGTAACGAAGTCGTATGGCAGATTGTTTGAAGAGGTTGACAAATGACAAAAATATCAACAATTTTTATTTTTTGTCCAAAAAGTTGTATATAAACTAGGTTTTAATGAAAATACGTCTAAGATGAACTTTCATATGTAGAGAATTGATTTACGTTTGCCTTTTTCTTAACTGGTTGAAGGATTCATAGTTATTAGATAAACTATACAATGCCTGCCGCACTATCAAAGTTACCCGCATTATCAAAGATACCCCGTTTTACGGTATTCCAAAATCCATTCTTAGCAGAATTTCTGAAGCAATCCATGAAAAAAGATCTGAAGTAAATCTTAGAGGATTTTTTGTAGAAGTCTTTGAAGTAACTGCTTGATAAATCGTAATACATATTCCCGAAGGCAAGGAAAGTATTTTACCTTGCCCGAAGGAATTCTTGCAGAAACCCTTCAAGGAATACTTGATGAAATCGTTGGAATACGTTGATTGCACTTATTTTTCATACAAAAGCAAAAAAAAAATACGACAATATATTGTTATTACGGTTTTGGCTTGACTTGTGTTTAGACCATAGGTTCCCAAACTTTCAGGTGCGCGACCCCCTTTGGTCAGCAGGCGTTCTTTTCGCGACCCACCATAGAAATTTTCTCATTTGTTGTCTGTTACAGTAAAATATTCGACTGTCCCTCGCGACCCCCTGAAAGCAGGACGGCGACCCCCCTGGAGGGTCGTGACCCACAGTTTGGGAAACCATGGTTTAGATCATAATTTTCATAAATGCGGTCCCTGAGTTTTAGCTGCTACCTTAAACTAAGTCAAAAACTATATTTGATCCTATTATTAGGATATCAGGGACTTTTTCACAATGCTCATAAATTTTACATCCAAATCGGTAATGAATTTCGCAAAATCCAATTTAATTTCTAACACATTTTTCTTGTTATTTTGGGGCCATCTATGTGCCCCATTCCAAAAAAATCTTGATAGTCACGAAGGGGCCCCCACATACCTATCAGCAGTTCTGCGAAGTGTTGAGCTTATAATTATAGGAAACTTTCGCTATTTAACCCTCTAATACCCAAATTTTTGATTTTGATCTAAATATCATTTTTCGTCATCTAAAATCGATTTAAACATGTTTTGGAAGATAATTCTTTTTAATTCTCGATTTTGTCAATTTCGGTTTTTGATTTTTCTAATTTTTACTTTCAAACATCCCCATACTTTTATATTTTTTCTGGAAGCCTATTTGGGTGGCGGATTTTTTGAGACGAAAACATTTTAAGATTTTACGATTATTGTTGAAATATTTTAATTTTTTTTTTCACTGAAAGTTTTATTTTCCGTTTAATTTTAAGGAAAATAATTTTAGAGTGTACTCGACTCCCTTAAACTATTTTACTATGATAGAATGATTTGGGAAAAAATTAAAATATGTTAATTGTAGCTATTCAATACAAAATAATCAATGACATCTGAAAGGTGACTAAAACATCAATTTTTCAATGATTTTTTAAAAATGTAGATACGGTTTAAAAGACACCAAAAACCATTTTGAGATATACAGAACAGTCCAAAATATCGGCCAAAAATATAAAAATTTTGATTGCCCACTAAACAAAAATTACAAAAATACTCAAACTATATCCCGTCTAAAGGCGGGGTTGGGTATTAGAGGATTAAAGAACATTATGACGGATTTCGCGCCAACTCGAACAAATGTTGGCAGCACCCTCTCAGATTACAACGAAACTTTCTTGGTGTGTAGACCTTGCCCAGATAAGCCACTTTGCATACTCATTTTTCTAATTTTTTTTCTCGACGGACTTTTGAAAAGGGCTAAACTTTTTTTATGGATTTTTTAAAAATGTTTTTAATCAAAAAATGACTACTCCTACAAAAAAGTGTTGTATGGGTGATTATCACAAAATAAGTCAAATTTTAAGAAAAAAATACTGAAAAAAATCCAAAATGAGCCCTACACTGAAAAAAATCATTTCTAAAAATTCAAAGTTGACTTAAAAAAAACACCATTTTTGATTTTGATGAAATTTTGTCTCAAGACAGGTAATTATGTTCCCTACCAACCGTCCATACATCACAAGATAGGCACTTTTAAGGAAAAAAAGTTTTTCTAACAAAAACTTTTTCTTGTTCGAATGATTTTTTTTTTTCAGTGTATTTTGTTATCAACAATAAAACCAGTGAAGGCCATAACAATCCCAGAATCCAATGAAACTCAATTTTCTAGGAGATTTTGTGTTATTTATTCAATCATTTGGAAGGGTTTTCCTATACATAAAAAACTGAAAATATTACAAATGTATTTTCTTAGGAAATGTAATGTTTGATCGCAATATGTATTGAAGTGCACTTTTAAATATACAATTATTTATAATTATGAATTTTTAAAATATATATATATATGTGTCTTAGAGCCAATTTCAAACATGTTCTTTTCTATTTTTTTCCGATCATACTAAATATTTTTGGTTCATCTTCTGAATTAGAATACCTGTTTGCCTTTACTTTGTCGCCAGGAATAGGCAAAAAACTATGAATTTTCTGAGTGCCTGGTATTGTTTTGGCGTTATTATATATTTCTTCGAGATCTTCTGACATTTTAATGTACTGTTCAGTGGATACGTAACAGAAATTTAATTTAGTTATATTTTTATCTGTCTGTACAACTGCCCAGTTATATAACTCTCGTGGAGTTGTTATGGTATTTCCTTAATCTCGAGCAAGACTTGCTCTCTTTGCCATTCGCTTGAGAGTGCCACCAATAGCATCACATGGACCTTTACCGTGGGACGTTGCAAAAAATGCCATTCTGCTCTTAATGCATGCTTTGACTGGAATCTACATAGACTAGCAAAGTTCTTCTTATTTTTGTATTGTGATGCTGCCCCATCAGACATAAAATAAATTTTAGAAAAGTTCGTTAATTGTTTCATAAAATCTATCATTTTTGAGATGAACAACTGGACCGCAACTGTATCGTGAGCCATTACTTCCGATATGATAATGAAGCTAACATTTACAAGTTTATTATCTTTCATATAGTAAATTTCAAATGGGTGTATTGTTGCTTGCGAGTTGTTCTAATGATATCCTTGAGCAGCGTTTTGAATTATGAATGAATAGTTTTCAGAGAAATCACAAATCGCAAGAATTTCATCATCCTTTAATGTATCTTTTTTATTTCTGAGAAATGATGATTGTTGTTTATGAATAAAGTCGTGTGTTATAAGTTTGTCAATTTTATCAACAAGATACGGAACAAATTCATCAACAGGTTTAATAATCGTTTCTAAATTACAGCGATCAGTATTCAACCACTGCTGAAATATAATCTCTTCATTTGATTCTAATATCAATGTAAGTTCCTCTTCAATGTGTTCATTACAAGCACACTTTTCACAAGCACGGAAAAAGCAATTATCTGTTCTGGTGGAAATATCGCAAAGCATTTTTTGTATTATTTCATCTTGTGACACAATTCTTATACTGTTGAACATTAAATTTACATTTTCATGAATAGTACATATGGGAACGTTCAAAAATTACGTCCAACATTTGGGGGAGGGGGGGGGTCTAGAAAAGTGTGACAGTACGTGTATTGGGTATAGGGAAATTGCGTGACAGAGGGGGGAGGGGGGGTCTAAAAATCCCGAAAAACGATGGACGTAATTTTTGAATCTTCCCTATGCATACATTATGTATACCAGTAGAATCAAGTAAAATACAATGCTTTGGTCGCAACTGTGTAAATACTGTGAAACCAATATTCACAGTTTTGTACATATCTACAAAAATCATATAAGCCTCTTTGAGCGACATCATCAAAAGTCGTTTTTGAACTTGTTGTTTTTTTTCATTTCGAACCTCAGAAACAAAATCATTTGTTCCTGGCATTGGCCTGCTGATATCATTATCATCAAAAAATTCTCTTACTATTTGTTTTGTATCGTCATCAATACCATGCCCCCTTCTTTTTTCGGTGGTACAAAGAATACCCTGTTCATAAACAAGATCCTTCACCTGCCTCGCCATATACATTGGTGCGTTAAACTCTCTTGTGATTTTATTTACCGACCAAGACTTAGGAAGTACAGATAGTATTATAATCTGTTCGCTTCTGTCAGTTGTAGGGTGATTGAACTTATCCTTTAACTGCATAATTATCTCGTCATACGCCTCCACTTTGCCAACATCCGTTGAATCTATTCCGAAGATATTTTTTCGAACTGCTTTCGTAATCTGCAATGATTTGTTTATGCGATATTCCATACTTCTCATGTTTCTAGATGAGATTGGCGATAAACTCAATGTTTCAGCAATGGTATTAAACTTCTCAATATTACAAGTAGTACATTTATCCAACGAGGCTTGCCGGGTTGGATAAATACGAAGAATACTGAAAAATGTAGTTTTGCAACGAGCTGCGAAATGAGTTATATAAAAGAAGCTAACACGTTGAAGGCTTACTTACCCAGCTCATGTTCGATTTGTTGACCACTCGTTGACGGTTCTGGTTCTGGAACATCATGATGTTGCTGCCCACTAAATGATGGTTGCATAGTTTCGTCGTTTCCATCCGATCGGCGTTTTTTCGTATTCGGGCTTCTGTTGTGACTTATCAATCCACGACATGACTCACAAATACTCATCGATTCGTCGATTTCATGTGTATATCCCATGGAATGAATCTTATCTATCAATCTTAATGACATGCCCCGTAGATTATGACGGTTGCACTTTGGATTGTTTATTTTTGCACTGCACTTGAATTTGTTGAATTTTGATTTATACGATTGATCCATTACTTTTCAGAACTGCCTTTAATAACCAAAGAGAAGTAACACGTTGAATGATACCGATTCATTTTCTTGTTTTGTTCATATTTGCTTTAGGTACAACTCTTGATTTGTTTTTTTTTTTCGATTAGGTAGTTCGAATCTAATAAATAGCCTTACCTAATATTAGGTAAGAACATGGGGTAGAAACGTTTGGGTAGAAATTACAGCAGCACGTATGAAATGCGTGTTCTAATTGTATATTGTTTCGTACTTCTAGAGTGCTGCTGCGTGAATATGGGTGCATTGCATTGTCGCATATGACACAATAAGTTTCATTGCATTTTGAGATTACTAGATAACCTTCACTGGTTTAGTTTGTTTTTAAAAAAAGACACTGAAAAAATAATAATTTGGACATGAAAAAGTTTTTGTTAGAAAAACTTTTTTTCCTTAAAAGTGCCCATCTTGTGATGTATGGACGGTTGGTAGGGAACATAATTACCTGTCTTGAGACAAAATTTCATCAAAATCAAAAATGGTGTTTTTTTAAATCAACTTTGAATTTTTAGAAATGATTTTTTTTTCAGTGTAGGGCTCATTTTGGATTTTTTTCAGTATTTTTTTCATAAAATTTGACTTATTTTGTGATAATCACCCATACAACACTTTTTTGTAGGAGTAGTCATTTTTTGATTAAAAACATTTTTAAAAAATCCATAAAAAAAAGTTTAGCCCTTTTCAAAAGTCAGTCCAGATAAATTTTGAAGAAACTAAGTATGCAAAGTGGCTTATCTAGTCTTGGTGTACATACCCAGAAAGTTTCATTGTAATCTGAGAGGGTGCTGCCAACTCCGAATACGATTTGGGGCGAAATTCGTCTTATTCAAACTAGTGTTAGAAACCTTCCTTGATTTGGAGGCCCCTTGAATGCGGGAGCCCGGTGCGGACCGCACCCCCCTTGCTACGCCACTGGTTACACCGGAAAGTGCCTATCTCTTCTGAAAGTGGCTGAAATCAAATAGAATTTCGACACAAATTACAAAAACCTCTATTGATTAAGACGAAGTCATGAAGACTCATACGCTCAGTATAAAAGCAAAGAAGGTTTCCAGGAGAGATTCATTCAGAACCAATATTGTGCATAAAAATAAATATGTAATATTGCCAGCAACTATGGTAACGTAGGCTAATGGTTACAGCAAAGGGAAGTTACATAGGCGGTTCAAGGATCCCAAAGTGTTATAGGAGGTACCAGGAGGTCATAGGGGCGTTTAAAGGGATCTGAGTATCGTCTCATGTTCAGGGGGTACCAGGTTATCGCAAGGGCGTTTCATGGGGTTTAAAGTGTACCGAAAGGTTTCAGGAGCGTTTCAGGGGGTCTCTGAGGTACTTCTGGGGCAGTTTAGGAGCTGTTCAAGGAGCCTCATAGAGGTTCCAGGCGACCTCAGGGGCGCTTCAAGGAGACTCATAGGGTTTCAAGAGACTTTCCGGCGATATTAGGGGCGTTTCAGGTGGTTTCAGGAGGTACTAAGAGATCCCAAGGGCGTTTTAACCTTTCACGACGCGCGTCTGTTTGGTCCTATATCTACACCGCGCCCGCGCTGTATACGAAGAGCGAGATTTTTGACAGTGTTGTACTTTTTACAACGGCGCGCGTCCTGAAGGGTTAAGATGGTCCCAGGGGGTTTCATCGGATACCGGGAGATCTCAGGGGATCCTAAGGGCGTTTCCGGGGCTTCAAGGAGTTACAGTCACTTTAGGGGCGTTTCGGGGGTCTCAGTGGAGTTCCAGGGTACTTCACAAACGCTTCAAGGGTTTCTAAGGGCCGCTTCAGGGGCCTCTAAAGCCTTCTGGGAAGTCTCTGGGGCGTTTTGGGGAGTTCCATGGGTTTTCAGGGGGTCTCCGGGGATTATAAGAGGGCTCCAGGGGGTTCCAGAGGGATTCTAGGCGATATCAGGGGTAAATAAAAAGAAAATCGGGTTTCTTTTAATTCCAGCTAAGTATTTGCTTTGCACCCTCTCGAGTCGAGTTACAGTGACCGGCACAAAAAAAGATCCACCATATAGTGGTTTCAGTTTCTAATGAAAGCTACATGCAAAAATGATAAAATATATCTTTCAATGAGTGCACTACATCCATTTTACATTGTTTCAGTAATCTGTTCTGAAAAATATTTGGTTGTTGAGGAATAAAGCAAACCCGGCTATGACAGGAAAAATGATCCACCTAGCAATTAATTCTGAAACTTCAAAATTTCGCCAAATTGTCACACGTTTTGCTTCTTGGTTTATGCTGTTGTGATGTTTTTGACATGTGAAATTTATTTTGACATGAGTTTTATAAGTTTTAGGGCGATATGGGGCGAGTTTATTTTTCATGGTTTTTATATAATAGGTAAAATTTTCGCTAAACTACAGAAGCTATCTGTAAGCAAGAATGAATGCTGTTAATCTACAATATAACGATAATTCAGCTTGCAGACATACAGGAATGTACTTTTTTGAACAATTTTTATGAGTTTTGGTCGACTAATGCAAAGAAATGCACATGTTGTGAAGATTATTGAGGATTATTTGATCATCAGAAATCATTTTATTCTTCAAAAACCAAATATTTTTCAACACAGATTACTAAAACAATGTAAAATGGATGTAGTCCATTCATTGAAAGGTATATTTTTAATTTTTGCATGTATTTTTCACTAGAAACTGTAATCACTATATGGTGGATCTTTTTTTGTGCCGGTCACTGTAAGTACGAGACACTGAAGACGACCTTACAATATGTATCTGTCATAGGATACAAATACCTCTATGTTCAGGTTCATCATCATCATCTCAGGGGTGTATCAGGGGGTTTTGGGGGTACCAGGAGGGCGCAGGGGATCTTGGGGGAATTTAAAGGCGTTTCAGAGGATACCTGGAGGTCTCAAGGCCGTTCTAGGAGACATCAGAGGGTTTAAGAGAGGTGCCAGAGGGTCCCAAAGGGCACTTCAGGAGGTCTCAGGGTCATTCCAGGGTATTCCAGGGGCATTTCAGGGAGTCCCACGGAGATTGAGGTTCAAAGGGACCTCTGAGGCGCTTTATACTTTTTTTTTGTATATGCGTAGACTACATTTATAAATAAAGCTAGTACACAGACAAACAGATGTATTACTTGGAACAAAGTGTGATTAAAATCATCGTCACAAAAGTAAAATCGCCCAATGTTAATTATGCTGTGTTTCGAAAACAAACTGAGTATATGGCAGTAGTGAGTAAACATCAAACATGAGCAAAAACGATGTGATCCGTTGAAAAGGGAAACGATGGGAAGTGGGTAGAGTAAAACGTCTGTTTGTCTGTGGCTAGTATATATATTAGCGTGGGTCTTAGTGGTCGTTTCGGGTTTCGGATCCTGAACGACTGTGCAGAATTTGAGCGCAATCAATTATGTGTACACTTTGCGCATCGCGATTGAAATTTGTGTGGGATTATATTAGAAAACTTACTTTTCTGAAGGGAGTACCCTAAACAGAGTAAATAACTAAGAAATTTTCTGATTATTGAAATGTTTCATGAAATTGTGAATGAAATTATCCAAGATTGCCTTGGTGTTCGCAACGTTTATACAGGATAATAATTAATCAGCGGTTCACGCTGTTAAGTAAATCCCCCTATTTTCTTTATAAAAGATTAAAATTATTCTAAATGTATGTAATTGATTATGTAAAAGTATAGCCTCAGATGTCCTGAAAATGTCCTGTAACTCTGTAATGAATCGGTTAAATTGGTTAAACAATTGATTGTGAATTCTTTGGTGAATGATTGTGCCAATTTACATAAAATTCGATGCATTACTTTTAACTGTGGATGAAAAACAAAGACTTGGTTTTAAGCATTTTGTACAATCATGACCAATTTTTAATCGAATCATAGATGGTTCTTTTCCGCTACAATTCAAAGTTATGTGATTATAATTATGAAATTCTTAAAGTCAGTGCATGAGTCAGTGTCTCTGTATTGTATTGTATTTATTTTACGAAACGGCAACATGTTAGTTTTGAACTTTAAGTCATGTCTCTGTGCTCGTCTCTATGTTATAATTCTGAAATTAGTTCAATTCAGAGGGAACGACACAAGTTTTCACAACCCAAAAAATCGGCATATCCACTGCAAAGACGGCAAAACATTTGCGGGTGTTTTGACGGTTGCATGAATTTCTAGACTCTAGTGCAGTTTATATTAAGTGAGATAAAAGTTGCACCACAGACAAACAGACGTAACATTTCGAACATTTTTCGATTCAAACTATAGTCACGGAAACATATTCGCCCAATGCTAAAAGGACTTTGTTTGGCCGACCACCAACTAGGTGGCGGTAGTGAGCAAACGTCAAACTCGAACAAAAACGATGCGAGCGCCACGGTTGGGCAGTTGGCCAACTATCAAATTTTGAAAAAGACCGTTAAATCGGTGTACGATGGGAATTATCAGAGTGTTACGTCTGTTTGTCTGTGGTTGCACACTCACTAATATCAGTAGGCGTATGCTTGAAAATATTACATTCCACCCACAAAAGTGAGACGAACCAATAAACACAATCCCAGAGTGAGGTCTACAATACAGCAGATGCAATCCGGTGCAATTTCGTGCGTTCGTTGACTTTCCAAACTAAGCGAGATCGAAACGTGCAGAATGCGAAATAGGTACGTCAAGATGTACGCTGGTTTGCTGTCTCCAATGAAATATTTAGTTAGTACAGATGACAGAATTTTCATTCAATTGACCACTACTGCCTGGTCCGATGCTGCTGTTTTTTTAGAAATTAGGCCGATGCAAATATTATTTTTATTTTATGTCCGAGGCCTCTCGCTGGGTACGAGGGGGGGGGGTACAAAAATAAATAAGGAACAAACGAAAAAAAACTATTGAAAAATAACAAATTATGCCAACAATTGAAAAAATATTTTTCAACTATTGAAAAATAGCTGCTTGTAATCTTGTTAACATTTTTTCTATTGAAAATGGAGTCATGAGCAGCCATGTTTTTTTTTCGCTCTTTCAATATTTTGGGATTTTTGAAGGGGGGGTGACATAAAACAAATTAAATATTTGTATCGGCCTTACTACTTAGGGTCTTGTACCATTTGGGCAAGTGTTCCTATTTTGGGCACTTGCCGCTATAACTAAGTCAATTTCAAACCGATTGATTGATTGAAATTTTGTCCAGAGTTAGGCACGAACAGTATCTAACTCTGTACAAAAATTCAAATCAATTGGTTTGAAATTGACTTAGTTATAGCGACAAGTGCCCAAAATAGGTACACCTGCCCAAATGGTACAATACCCTATGTATCCGTGAGCCATCTTGCCATCTTGTAGATCCCTTATTATAATAAGTATCAGCTGTTTCACCGTGAATTTTAGCTTTAAATTTAAATTCGCAGCTTCTTATTCAATTTACCAGCACCTCCTTTACCCCCCGATTGTTTTGCTTGATCTGAGAAGAAAAATTGTTGTCGGGGTAACCGTGAGGCAGCGCAGGTATTCGGTGAGGTGTGCAAATATTCACTGTGCAAAAAATTTCTGCACAGTAGTCTAATCCTCTCAGGTCTAATCATTCAAAAAAATTGCAATATCGGATTTGAAAACTTGTGTGCCTATGCAAACAAGTTTCGTAATACATTTCTAGAAGCTTAACACATACTCAGAGGGCCAGCACTTGTTATTAAAATATAAAACATATTATTAAGTTTGCTTAAACAAGGGAATTGGGTTGTTTAGTGAAGAAAATATTGCTATTTTCTATAGCCTAATCGAAAGAGCTCATTTTTCTGAGTATAACGTCATTTTATTGGATTCCAATACCTTTGTTTTGATGGTTTAATTAACAAAACAGTTTTAATTTTCGTGGATAGAATGACAATTCAATCGATAAAGTGACAGTTTGATCCGAACATAAAAATTTCCCCATACAAACTTTAAATGCATTTTAAAAATAATTTCCGGACTCCAAAAATTATGAAATTTTGGATTTCGACTAATTTTTGGGCGGAGCATCCGATTATGAAATAATCCGGATACCCCTAAAGAACCCAATTACTCAAGAAAGATCGAAACTGTTGATCAATGTTACCCTGGATTACAGTACATTGCATTTTGCACTGCTTTCCCCTCGGACAATGATTTGCACTATGGTGACCAACGCGCATGTTCAACGATTGCTTGAATTGACACACATCTTCACGCGGGGAATTCCACTGGATGAATCACATGAATTGAAAAAATAATTTAAACCATTAAACGAACTGAGTCCTTAAACTGCAAGCTGAAAACAATCTGTTCAATTTAGAATGCACATCAAGATGCAGATGAAGTACAACATGTATGATAGTAATCGCAAAGGTAAACAAAGTGATATCATCATACTACGCCGTCACGCAAATGCTTACCGCTGTTTCAATCGTAGCACTCATCTTCGGTATCAACACGTAACACTTTCAAAAGCTACTTTCACTAGTTTGCCTTATTACCACAAAGCTGAAACTACTATTGAACTTTAGAAGCGATATTATAGCGAAAAACACGCAAATCCCGATAGGTAATTCCAATGTCAGCAAAGCAAGGGTTACGAACCGCAGTAGTAAATACACAACGCCCGGATTGTAAATATCGTAGCCGTACGAATGCCGGTTGCTTGGAAACCAGCTGTAGTCTGTGTGTGATTGTGGTAGTGACATGGCGCCGTTGATTGAGCCAATGTGTGATAGCTATCAGTGTTTGTCAACTCACAATCGATCACATCGACGATAGGGGGCTGTTCATAAACCACGTGGTCATTTTTTTGGGACTTTTCAAACCCACCCCCCCCCCCCCCCCCGCGTGGTCATTAGTCCATACAATTTTTTTTATTTGTCCATACAAAATGGTTATTGGCCGAACCCCCCCCCCCCCCCTCATGACCACGTGGTTTATGGACAGCCCCTAGGGTTTCAATAATATCATGATTATCATTTCAGTACCAAATCTTGAAAACGACGTATAATCAATGCTACATCATTGATTATACGTCGTTTTCAAAATTTGTTACTGATTTTATTTTATTTTTTTCAATAAAATAATAAAACACTTACGTTTGTATTAAATATGTAAGATATAGGCTCATATACAGTCGGAACCCGCTCGTTGAGCCACAACCTCCACCCAACCAACGAATTCGATTCGCTAGTTGGTTGAAGTGACAGCAGCACAAGGGGCGTGCGCATTGTTTTTTAAAATCATCTTTAGGTTGGAAGCAAAAAGGAAAATTTTTCAATTTGTTTTACATTTAGAGCAAAACTGATACGTTTCGCAAGATAAATATATGGCCAATGCGAGAAATAATTATTTTCATCCATTTTCAGTCGGTGAAGTGAAAATATAGATGTTTATGAAACCACCCGGACCAAAAGCAAGCACAAAACACTTTCAATGATTGACAAAATAAAGATTGCCGATGTTTTGTATTTGTTTCGAAGTAATTGTACATATTTTTTTATTTTTAAGAAATATGAAATAGAAATTCTTCTCGATTATCAGTAAAGTTTAAGTAACCAAAAACTCATTAGCTCGCCCCTCGGAATTACAGATTGGTTGTCATTTTCAGTTTGACATTGAATTATGACATCCAGGTACTTTTTAGTTGGCTGACAGCTCAACTAACGGGGCCCCAACTAAAAAGCCACCCAACTATTAAGCCCCCAACCAGCGAGTCATGACTGTAGAGCTTGCTGACGTTTATTCACCTTTCTCTTTCAAACATGCAGGCGGAATAGGATTTGTTGTCATCAGGAAAGGTTTCCCCACAGATAACAGATGTTTATGCTAGTACAAATTTTTCGCAGAATCCTGTGTAAATGTTCAAATCGATATTCGTTGGCTCACTACCGCCATCTACTCAACTGATTGCGACATTACATCTAACTTGAATGCAAAAATAGTTCAAAGTTCCACTTTCATTCAAGATCGAATACAATCTTGAATGTAAAATTGCGTAGTGCATGCAATCTTGAAAGCGATCACTGACTATCGATCACTGCGCCATCTCTAAATGATTGCCACATGAGTTTCAGCTGCTCGTTACATACAAAATGGCTGTTGAGCATTTTTACACACATTGCCAATATAAGCATAAACGTCTGTTATCTGTGGTTTCCCGATGAAAACAAATCCTATCCCGCCTGCAAGCTTGAAAGAGAGAGGTGAATAAACGTCAGCAAGCTCTATTATTATCACAGACAAACAGATGTATCACTTGGAACAAAAACCGATTAAAATCATTGTTAAGAACGCGACGATATTATTAGCAAATTATGGAGCGCAAACCATATCGCAATAATTCGAACCAATCATAAGTAATGATCCTTAAAAACAAGCATCAATAATCCATCCCACAACAACCAAACAAGTGAACCAGGTAGAGATTCGATCCTAGACGATCCCACCATTCAACCAAAAAAGAGAACGATCGAAAGAGAAAGTGTTGATAATAACACTTGTCATGCGGCGCACGCCCCGGGGGAGATGCAGGGTCCGATCCGTTTATACTTATTATGCGCCGGCCGTACTCGAGCCAGGTACTCGTATAGTTCTGGATATACGCAGTGTACACATTGAGAAAGGAAAGGTGTAGGACACGATTGCATTATTATGCGACGGTCAGGCCAGAGCTAGAGCTAGGATCTTGTAATAGCTCTGGATGCACGCAGTGCACGCATCGGGAAAGGAAAGGCGTAGGGCACGATTGCATTATTATGCGCCGGTTAGGCCAGAGCTAGAGTTTCGGTAAAATTCTAAGAAGGTAGGTGTCCGTCACGACAACAATCGGTTAAGGCCAGTGGCTGGGTTACATAATAGCAGGAATAGGTGGGAAGAAATAAATGCATCCCAACGTCGAGAAAAAAGGGCTGACGCCCACGAAATTGAAAGATCGTAAAATTGGAAATTTATTATCAAGCGTGACAAAAATAACTAAAAAAAAAACAATTGTACCATTTGCCGTCCCTTCGCATTCTAGAATTAGGTTCGAAACTAAGATATATAAGGCAATTCTCGAAATACATGCAGTAACGTTTTAACATCGAACCGGTAAACATCGTTCCTCGAAAGATATACCTTTGGTAAGGCTAGCAATCAATTTCCATTCAGATTGAATGGAACTTGAACATTCTGGGAAAGACCATCTTCCACGAACTTCCACCGTCAGGTACTAGGCATACTAGCCTGACAGTCTGAAGGATCTAAAAGATTGATCTTCCCGGTTGCAGGGTAAATCGTCTACCTCGAGCTTCCACCGTCAGGTACTAGGCGTACTAGCCTGACAGTCTGAAGTATCCAGAAGACCGATTCTCCCAGCTTCCACGCCAAGGCAAGTACGCGTAAGGCTGTGCTCCTTTCGATTATAGATTACTCGTCCAGGCGAGTATCGTTTCGACGGAGTAGAGTCTCACGCTAGAAGATCTTACGGGCAGCCTCGACCTCCACTTTCAGTTACTAGGTATACTAGGCTGATTAGTCTGAGGGACCAAGGCAATACGTTGGATTTTCGAACCACAACAATCCGGATACGGACACGCGTTAATAAGATCTCGTTCCCCTTCGATTGTGGATTACTCGTTTAGGCGAGTATCATTTCGACGGAACAAGGTCTTATTCTAAGAAAGGTCAAGCGGACTACTTCACCCTCCACTTTCAGTTACTAGGTATACTAGGCTGATTAGTCTGAGGGCTGAAACAGTACGCTTTACTTTCGTGTGTCGTCTAAATCACACAAATTTCGTCAGGCACTTCTTGAAGTAACCTGATCGATTCGCGAGTGATTTGAAATTGGCAAGATACGGCCATTCGCGTAAAACTCGAACCTTCGCGCGAGTTACGCGGTACCGTAATCTTACAATCATCGTCACGAAAACATAATCGCTGTATTTCGCAAACTCACTGAGTAGGTGGCGGCAGTGGGCAAACATCAAACAGAAACGCAAACGATATGAGCGCCATAAGCGAGAGAAAGTAAACGATGGGTAGTAAGTAGAGTAAGCGGTCTGTTTGTCTGTGGTGTTATTCAGGGTTATTCTGCACGGCGTGTAAGGTGTAATGACTGAATAAACCACCCATCGTTCTGCTTAAGGTGAAACGGGACGCCGTGTTATTTTTCCTATCTTGCCTCTCTTTCTAACAATTTGCCTCGCGATTTTGAAGATGGTAATCTCGAGTTCTATCGCACTGAAGATGTTGAAAACCAATCAGCATATGCACTGCAAGTGAGCATACACAATGATAGGTTTTTGTTGCAAAATATGAAGTAGAATCTGAGATTACCATCTTAGTAGCCACAGAGCAATGGCGGATATTTCCTCGACCGTCCCGTCTGCCCTTAATGCCGAAACAGTAAGTAGATGCTCCCAATACATATAGGGTACTGGTTCCCTTATTAAGCATGTGGTTCCCATTTTCATACTACGAAAAACAAAGGATTAGCGCTGTTTGTTTTGTTTGTTATTTTTGTATTTTTTGTTACGAGTGAGCACGCATGAAATCAAAAAGAACGGAATCAATCGGTGCCGTAATCGCTTGTTTTCGAATAGGATGAATATGGGAGCGTGAGATTACTGATGGAACACATACCCTAGGAGCTCTTTCAAAGATATTAGTTTGCTCACTAATAAATCTATTAAGAATGCCAATTTGGTTTGATTTGAATAAAATTCACCACGACATTTGAAGAACTCTGAAGGAGTTTCTTATAAAATTCTTCCAACAGTTCATTCTGGAATTTCTCAAGGCATTTCTTTTGGGATTCTCATTTTTGAGAATTCCTTCCTTTATAATTCCTCCAGCACTTCCTTCTGGGAATTCTCCAAGAATTTCCATTGGGATTCCATTTGAGATTTCCTCCTTATTGTATTCCTTCAGTAATTCCTTCAGAGATCCCTCCAAGAACTATTTCCGGAATTCCTTCTTAGATTCCACTAAAAGTTTCTTCTGGCATTTCTCCGGGAGATTTTTTTCTAAGGTTTTTCTAAAAGTTCATCCATGATTTCCTTTTGGGAGTTATTCTCCTCTGTTTCACCAGCAGACTCTTCGGACATCTCTTCAAGGATTTCAAACGGAATTTCTTTTGAGATTCCAACAGAACTTCTTTTCGGGTTTCCTGAATAAGTCCCTTCCGGGATTCCTCCAGCAGTTCATTCTTGGTTCCCTTCAGGAATTCACTCAGATATTTATTCTGAGATCCCTGTAGGAAACCCCTCCGGCATTCTTTCAAAAGTTGCTTCTGGGATTCCTGCAGTTCTTTTTCGGATTCCTTCAGGAATTCATTCCTGGATTCTTTGTGGGAGTTTCTTCTGGGATTCCCCGAGGACTTCCTTCTAGGATTTATCCAGGATTTTTTTTCCCAGGACTCCTCCAGGATTTTTTTCCGGCATCCCTCCATTCACTCCTTTTGGAATTCCTTCACGATTTTCTTTCTAAGGTTTCGCCAGGAGTTCTATATGGATATCTTCCAGGATTCCCCAAAAGTTATTTCCGGGATTCCTTCAGAAATTTCTTCCGGGGTTTCTTCCGTGATTTCTTTAGAAATTTAACCACGAGTTCCTTCTGAGACTCTACAAATAGCTCCTTCTGAGATTCTTCTAGGAGTTTATTCAAGATTTCTTTGAAAGTTTCATCTAGAATTGCTCCAGGAACTCCTCACGGATTTTTTGGTTTTTGAATTTCTCTGATTTATTTTCAAGATTCCTCCAGATGTTTCTTCTGAAATTCTTCTGGAAGTTGCTTGAGGGATTCCTTTTGAGATTCCTCCAAAACCTTTTGGGATGTTTTCAGAAGCTTTTGCTTGGAATCCCAGTAGGAATTCCTGTGGAAATGTTATCCTTCTCCTGTTGGGGAAACCTATAAAGAACACCATGAGAAATTCCTTACAAAGCTGCTAGAGGAGCTTCTTAACAATTTTTGGAGGACTTCTACAAACATCTTCAATGTAGGCACTTCTGGAATAATGCCATAATGCCAAAAACTTAGAAATTTTTTCCTTTGCAGTCTTAGCAGCGTGCAGTGCCTTATAGCAAGCAGCAAACTATTGATCGTTGAAAGCATTTGAACGAAATTGATTTTCATACACATTATTCTTCACAAGTCACAAACAACAGCGATGTGTATTCTATGTTTTATCCTTAGTTCAATGAACTTTTGCAGTATTTTCCAACTTGTGCTTACCAGTTAGTTCTTAAGTTTTCTTGATGTTAAATTGAAGTAGGCTCCGTGGTCGTGCGGCTAGGATCACCAAGCTCTTAGTCGCATCGTGCTGAGGAGCGCGGGTTCCATTCCCGCCGCAGCTGTCAGGAAAAGTTTTCGGCTGTGCCACTGGGCGTTGCATGCTAGTCCGTTGTCTAGTGACGTGCTTTCTTCAAAGAGCAAAAAGCTCACTGGAAGCATTAAACGTGTCCGTGTCTTTTTTTTTTAATTATTTTAAAATAGTAGCACAGACAAACAGACATATTACTTAGAAGAAAATTGCTTCAAAAACATCGTTTGGCATCTCACTAGCACCCTCTATAATGCTCAATCCGAAGCACTCGTTTGCAGGTGTTGCTTCCCTCGATTCGATGTAAGGTGACGACTCCCCCGTGGCTTCATCCATTCATAAAACATGAATGAAGGTTCATGATCGAGTCATTTTATGTAAACATTGGTCGGCGTCGCGTTCATTTCTCTCCGAAATTGAGAGGTGACGTAGGCACAGCAGCGCCACCTTGACACATGCGAGCACAGTCCGAACCACACTATATTTTCAAAATGACCGTTAAATCGTGCGATGATTCCGATTTGAGTAGTATGTCTGTTTGTCTTTGATAGTAGCGAATTTCCAGTTATTTAAGAGCAACAAATGCGACGATTGATTTTTAGAATACGATGAGATACGCACAATATCTAGTCATGTACAAAAATTCATGCCAATTGGTTTGAAACTGACTGAGTTTATAACAGCAAGTGCCCAAAATAGATCCCCCTGTCCAAATGATCCCAAACCCTATTTTTTTTTAATTCAAAGAAAAAATAATGCTTACCTTGATGATGATGATGACGTAGCTGTAATTTGTGGGCAATCAGTTCCCTCCGGCGTTGAGTGTTCACAGGTCTCCTACTGTGCGATGTCAGGCGGCAACGATATTACAGACAATATACTACAACTCACACTACAAGACCAGCCCACTGAAGTCTGCCGTATTTAACACACTTAACAATTCTTAACTATACGTCATCATGCAACATTTTTCAAGAGAGATACTTGCAATGTGGCTGTGAAATTACAATTTCCTGTGCCCATGACATTTATCTTCTGGGTCTGGGTCATTTGGCATAAAGTCATTTGGCATAACGCCGTTTGGCATAAGGTCACTTGGCATAAAGACATTTGGCATAACGGTCATTTGGCATAATGGACACTTGGCATAATAAAGAAGGGTGCATTTCGATTATGCCAAATGGTCATTATGCTAAATGACCGTTATGCCAAATGTCTTTATGCCAAGTGACCTTATGCCAAACGACCTTATGCCAAATGACTTTATGCCACATGTCCCGCTCCCTTATCTTCTCTATCATCAGAAGAAACAGTGTTTCGTACAAAGCATATTACGTTTCCATTGCCAAATTGATTGATTGATTTGTCTTTATTTAAGAGACTTTCAGCCATTGCCAAATTACGATATCAATTCCGAATGCAGAAAAAGTTGTTTAGCAAATCAGCTACTTCCAGACCGTTATTTTTTTCTTGCAATTACAAGTATCTAGTGTACATCATCACAATTTCACCACACAAGAAAACTATGGAGCTTGTGATAAAACATCAATCACTGTTATCAGAATTCAGTCATGAAAAAACAAGTTTTATTCCATTTGCGTTTTTTTGTTTGTTTCTCAGATGAACACACCACTCTGAGGTGTGCATACTTTATGTTATGTACAGTCGAAAGTTTATATAATAGATAAATAATAAAAGTACTTCTTAAAAATTCAGTTTCAACGCTTTGTTTTCAAGTATTTGTGTTTTTTGTTAATTTTCCCACATGAAAGGGAAAAGTATTCCTTATTGCCTAAGAGAGTTTCATCATTTTCGTTTTTAGTGATTTAACATACTTTTCATTATTACGATATACAAGTTTGTTTGTAGTGGGTTAGCGCCAAGCAGGCTTGTTGCTTTTGTCACAAACTGCCACATGCCGGCTCGACCCAACGACGTGTTGGTGGGATCCTCCCCGGAAGTCATCCTCTCACCTAAACGGTGCTGTTGATTCCATTCATGTACTCGTCCATTTCCCTGTCCAGCGAGGATTTCGTGTTGGCCATGTACTGATCCAGTTCGTTGTCCAGTTGTTCCTTGCTCATGGCCGGTGCCGACGCCCGCCGTCCTTTGGAAGCTACAAAAAGAGGAGTGGAAAACATCTCACAAGTTAGATATGGATGAACTTTGGCCCGTCGGTGGATTCAAACGAATTACCATTGCGACCACGTTGGGCACTTCGGCCACGATTCTGCGAGGCCGCACGGCCTCGGGAACGCGAACGTCCCCGGCGGCCTGGTCCGGCTCCTTGTGTTGCTGCTCCGCCACGTCTGCAATTAGAACCGAACACGAAACGACGACTTAGGATTGGGCCCTACCGGAGACAGGCGACGTGTTGGGTGCTGGATGCTTAATAGGGATCTTAACAATTTTCGTATATAAACTCTAATGCCACAGTCGAAACCCTTGGGACCTTACGATAGTTAAATCTTACGTCGAGATCTAAATGGTCTTAAAACTCAAAAGTCCTAATCTGAAAAGTTTGGAATTGTTCTAGTCACGAAAGGACGAGGGTTACCATCCGTCCTGATTTAGCAGGACATGTCCTGATTTTGGACTCATTTTGGCCAGAATTTCCTAACAAATCCAAAATTTTAATCATTTTTGAGAAAATGCATGGACTGCATAGAGTTTTTATTAGGTATATGTAAATGGTGGCCCTACGATGGCCTAAAAAATCCGAGGGCCAAAATACTAAATGTACGTTAAGGAGAAACTTCACAATGGCCGACTTGGACCCTTACTCACGTTTTCAAGAGCACCAATCTTAACCATTCGTAAACAAAAGCGCTCGGTTTGGAAAAGCTGCCTCTTTTTGCAAGTGAGCAAAGCCAGGATAAATAAGCGCAGCTTGGTTTGATGCTTTGTTCATCATATTTGTGCCTCTGAAGTTTGTTTGCAAAATTGCAATGGGATTTCTTGATGTTTCACCTTAATACTTGACACTGTTTTAATCCGTTAACGCCCAAGATGTCTCAAAATTTGAACATTCAAAAAAAAAAAGTTATCAAACGTCAAGTAAAATAAATAAACATGATTCCACGAAAAAAATGGCAATCTATTTGTGTAGTTTCGAAAAAAATCTTCAATGCAGGTCCTCAACATCTAATATGTTTTTCAAGTTCAATTCCATCACAACTTTTTTACTATCGGTACAAAAATCCAGGAAGAAATCCCAGAAGGAATTCCTGGAACATTCTCTGAAAGAATCCAGAAGGAATAGGAAGTAAGCAGCTGTGCCTTGGCTAAAGTGCCGGTAGTGGCGCTTTTCTGATAAATGCGGTAAACGTGATAACAGTGTAAACAAGCATAAAAGTTTGCGCTACGGAATCATAGACGGCGCTCTTGTTCCATGTGTTTTTCACATATACAGCGGCGCCGCCTGGCACCTATCCACTCGAAACATCATGCGCAACACGGGTGAAAAATGCCAGTCAGAAAAAAAGAAGTAAACAACTTGAAATTTGTATGGTCATGTAATCAATTCTATGTTACTGCAATGAATCCAGAAGAAACGCGTAGGAATAATGATTTTGTTTCTAATTTGCAACTTTTAGCCCCAAGGCACAAATCGCTGCGATGCGGAACGAGTGCAAGCCAATGATTTGTCCATACAAGAAAAATGATTTTACTTTTAATGTGGTGGCGCCATCTCTGAGAAAAACAAGCTTTGATTTCTTACTATAGTAAGAAATCAAAGCTTGTTTTTCTCAGAGATGGCGCCACCACATTAAAAGTAAAATCATTTTTCTTGTACACTGAAATAAATTTTGTTGTTGTTTCCACCGAATCCATGGTAAAATTAAGAACTGTACCAACAATTTTCAACCGAATGCAAAATTCTGTTAATTGTACTGAAACATTGTCAATATTACCATGCGTGAAGTACCATTGACTAAAAACATTCTTGATGTTACTATTTTGACATTGTATTTTTGACCATGTTTATCTAAGACGCGCAACATTCAAGTCTACATGGTCGAAATTACAATGCCCAAATAGTAGAACCAAGAATGTTTTTAGTCAACAGAAATACATGCATGGTAATATTGACAATGTTTCAGTAAAATTAACAGAATTTTGCATTCGGTTGAAAATTGTTGGTACAGTTCTTAATTCTACCATGGATTCGGTGGAAACGACAACAAAATTTATTTCAGTGTATGGACAAATCGCTGGCTTGCACTTGTTCTGCATCACAACGGTTTGTACCCTGGGGCGAAAATTTGCAAATTAGAAACAAAATCATTCTCCCTACGCGTTTCTTCTGGATTCATTGCAGTAACGGAGAATTGATTACATTACCATACAAATTTCAAGCTGTTTACTTCTTTTTTTCTGACTGGCATTTTCCACCCGTGCTGAGCATGATGTTTCCGAGTGGATAGGTGCAGGCGGCGCCGCTGTATATGTGGAAAACACGTGGAACACGAGCGCCATCTATGATTCCGTAGCGTAAACTTTTCTGCTTGTTTACACTGTTATCATGTTTACCGCATTTATCAGAAAAGCGCCTCTACCGGCACTCTAGCAAAAACGCAGCTGATTGCTTGCCATTCCGAAAGCCGAGAAAACCAAGCCAGAGTATCGAGAATAATCTCTAAAAGAATCCTGTCGTATTTCCTGAAAAAAGTCTCAATAGAAGTCTCTAAGAGAATCTTGGAGAAATTCCTGGAGGAATCCCAGAAGAAATCTAAAAAGAGACTCCGAGCAGAACCCATGAAGGTATCTCTAAACTCTGAAACTCTGATATTGGAAGGAATCGTGAGAAAATCCCAAAAGGCAAACCGGGAAGAATCAATCCAGCAAGAACGCCTGGAGGGCTAAATCAAGGAATTCCTGAAATAATCCAATCCATAGAGAAAGCTGGGAGAAGTCCTTGAAGGAATTCCTAAAAAATCTTGAAGTAACCTCTAAAAGAATATCATAAGGAGTTCCCTTGAAGATCTTTGAGGAATACTTTGAAAAATCCCTTGAAGGAATCCGGGAAAACATCTGTAAAATCTCAGGAGGAATCCCTGAAGAAGTAAAATAGGGAATCGCGCCACTTGGGCGGTGGTTCTATATTCGTCTGTTTTCCACTATAACTCAGTCAAATTTGAACCAATTGGCACAACTTTTGGAATGTGGTGAGATAGGGATAGTATCTACCCGAGTACAACATTTCAAGTCAATTGGTTCAAAACTGACTGAGTTATAGTGGCAAACAGACGAGTATAGAACCACCGCCCAAGTGGCGCGATACCCTACCCAAAGGAACCCCGAGAGCAATTCCCGATGGAGTCTTTAAAAAAAATCAGAAGAGATCCCTATGAGAGTCCTGAGAGGAATCCATGAATACAAGAATAAAAAGCATCCTAGGGGAAAACCGAAGGAATACTGGGACAAATAAAAATGAAAATCACGAGAAATATCTGAAGGAAGCTCTAGAACAATCCAGGAAGAATCCCCATACGAATACCGAAATAAATTGTGAATGAAACACTAATATATGTTGCCTTTACTGGCATTTAGCAAATATGCTGGTACATATGTCATAAATATATAGAAAAACTTGTAATTAGAAGGCACAGAATGTTGCTAATTGACTAATTGAGAGATGAATTTGCGAAAAAATCGCGTTCTAGTGGGATTGGAACCCACGACTCCGTATTCCATAGACCGGCGCTTTAACCAACTAAGCCACAGAACAGATGATTCTGTGGAATAGAAAGCCAAACTGAACCCGAGTCCACACCATGAACACTGCTTTTTCACAAACCATCTCTCTTTCGGCTTGGATGCCAATCCACCACAAATTCACGTTTATGCCAACTAACTACAAGTGAGAGCGAATTGTTTATGAGACTATAAGGAATCCATGGTGAAATTTCTAGACAAATCCCGGAATAATTTCCGGAAGGAATCTCATGGGAAATCAATAAAAGAATGGTCTCAAAAATTCCCTAAATCTCTTAAGAGAATTCATGAAATAATTCAGGAGAAATCCTTAAATGTAAAAGAACAAAATAATGTTGGAAAGAATCCCGGCAGGAATCCTAGAAAGAATGTCACAACTAATCCTAGGAAAAAATCGCGTGCGTGGGAAAGTGTGCTGATTTATTGGCATCGCTATAGTAGTTCTATCTGGAATTCCATCCACTGAACTCATTACCTCATTCAAAGAATAATAGACAACCGAGCGTACCGAGTTAAATCTGTTGTTGAGAGTTCAGTAAAATGATGGAAAAATACCGAGCTGATCTTAGTGTGCAGGCTCCTCCAG
The DNA here is from genome assembly GCF_035046485.1 of Aedes albopictus. Classification (NCBI taxonomy): domain Eukaryota; kingdom Metazoa; phylum Arthropoda; class Insecta; order Diptera; family Culicidae; genus Aedes; species Aedes albopictus. Next base: position 33,637,316 of record NC_085138.1, on the reverse strand, counting down.
GAGTTTTAACTGGGATTCCGAGGGAGTTTACCTATGAGATTGTTTTGAGGGATTTTTTAGGGCGTCATCAGAAGTCCACCTTCCAGATTTTTTCTGATACTCCTAAACTGGTAGCTGCAGAGATTCCTTCCGGGGTTTCTTAAGGAATTCTTTCTGAGATTACTCCAGAAATTCATCTCTTCAGATTCTCTCAGGTGTTCCCTTATGGGCTCTTTCCATTGTTCTTCCTGGGATTATACCAGGAGTTTCTTCTGGGATCTTTCTAGGAGTTTCACGAGAGATTTCTTCCAAAGTTCCTCCACAAATTTTTTCATGGATTTTTTTTATCTGTTTTAACGAGATTTTTAGCCCTAGGCTAGTTCATCTCGGGGCCCACGCTTTACTTCCCTTCCGAAGGAAGAACTCACATTTTGTGAGTTTGTCGGGAGTGAGATTCGATCCCAGGTCCTCGGCGTGATAGTCACGTGCTTTAACCATCACACCAGGTCCGCTCCACTTCATGGAATTTATTCCGGGATTCCCTCAGGAACTCCTTCGAAAATTCTTGCAGGGATTTCTTCCGGGATCCGCCCAGGAATCTGCAATCCCTTTGGCAACTTCCTAAAGGATCTATTCAGGAACTGCTTCCGAGATTGCTTCAAGCAATCCTTCCTGGATTCCTTCAGGATTTCCTTCCAGGATTCCTACGGGAAGCACTTCCGAGATTCCTCCAGAAGCTCCTGTCGAAACTCTTCTAGAAACTTCTTTAGGGATTATTTCTTCAGGAATTCTTCTAGGTTCCCTCCAAAATATCTTCTGAGATTACTCCAGCAATTTTTCCTTGGATTTCATCAGCCATTGTTCCCCTGGTTTCTACAGAAATTTCAAGATAACTTTTGGAGTTTCTTCTGTGATTCCTCAAGGACACACAAAAAAAATCCTCAGGCAGCTCCATCTGAAATTCTTGTTGGGGTTTCTTCAGAAATTCCCTCTGGGATTCTTTTTGGGATTCCTTCTTGTACTTCATGGGATTTCTCCAGCAGTTTTGGGAATCCTCGAGGAATTGTTTCCTAGATTTCTTCCGGGATTCCTTCCAAGATTCCTCCAGGAATTGCTTCTGATATTCTTTTTTTATGTTCATATGTTATTTCTGGGATTTCCAGAAATTCTTGGAAAATGGAATATCGGAAGGGACAATTGGAGGAAATCTAGAAGGAACTCCAGTGGCAACTTCTAACAAAGCTGATGGAGGGATTCTTTAAGAAAGTGAAATTATTGTAGGAACTTCATAAGTAATTCCATACAGAATGTCACAAACAAAAACTCCTGAAGTGTGTTCATCCCAGGAATATCTGGGAGAATTACAGAATAATTTTGCGGAAAATATTACAGAAATAACGAAAGAAAATCGTGGAGGAATCCAGAAAAACGTTCGTAGAAAAATCCTGAATGGAGTTCCTGAAAAAATCTGGAAGCAGTTTCTAGAAGAATCCCTAAGGAATCCAGTAAGAAGTTTTTGGAGGAATTCCGGAAGAAGTTCCCGAAATGATACCCCTAGAAGTTCAGGACGGAATGCTGACAGAGATTCTTGAAGAAATTTCAAAAAGAAATCCCCTTGGGAATCTCGTAAGAAATTCTCGGAGGAATCCCGGAAGAAAGTTCTCGGAAAAAATACCGAGCGTAGTTTTTAAACGATTCCCAGAAAGAGTTGCCCAAAGAATCCTGCAAGAAATTCTTAGAGGAATCCAGGAAGAAGTTCATGAATAAGAAGAATGCAGGAGGAATCGGATCCTGAAAGAATCCCAGAAGAAGTTACTGGAGGAATCCCGAAAGTGGTAGATGGAGGAATCTCTGAAGGAGTTCCCTTAGGAATCCTGGATGGAATTCTCGGTAGAATCCCGGAAGGAAGGAAAGGAGAAGTCCCTGAAGGCATTCCAACAGGGATCCCTGCAGGAATTTTGGAAGGAATTCTAGAGGAACAACGGAATGTATTCCTGAAAAAAAAAACACGTCTGGAGGAATCCCGGAAATCTCTGGTAAAAGTACTGAGAGGATCCCAGAAGGAACTCCTGATGCAATCTCAGAAGAAAACTCTTGGGAACCCCAGAAAGAACTTTGGAAGAAACCCGTACGGGAACACCTGGGATAATATTAGGAGGAATTTCTGGAGGAATTTCTTAAAAAATCCCAGAAGAAATCTCTGGAGGAACCCCAGATATAAATCCTGGATGGGTCCAACAGGGAACCTCCGATGGAACCCCAAAAAAAGCACTCAAAATAATCTCGCTGGGAATCCCAAAGAAAATTCCTGAAGGAGGCCTGGAAAAAGTTTGTGGAGAAACCGTTCCGCCGTTCTTGGACGAATTTCAGAAGATGCTTCTGGAGGGATACTACCAGCAAGTCACGGATCAGCACACTTTTCCACGGAGCTGACGATTTTTTTTAAGTTTGGAATGTATACGACAAGTCCATTAAACGTCAAATACTTAGCAACACAACAAAACTTGATAATACGGTCAAATTTAGGGTGGCTCATATTGCCCCTACTACCCCTAAGTGTTTCGGTGACAATCTTAAAAATTGTAAAGGTTGGTAAAACTTAAGTATAAAATGTTTCTCTTAAAAAGGGGCAATGAATTTGTGTTTCAAAAAAAAAAGGCATTTTATGACACAGACTATTATATTAATTATATTAATCTGGTATGTCTCTATAACAATTTTTGAAAGTGTGTTACTTTTCATTGATAGTCTGTTTCAGTGTTGCGAAAATTCATCTCAATCATTAAATCCCTTCAATCATGTTTGCTTCTAGCAAAGAATAAAAATAGAAAGAATGCGCTCTCTTGCCTTTTTCTATGTAAACGTCAAGCGACAAGACAAATGGCGCTCTCCAAGCGTTTCACTAACAGTGTTCGTAATTTGTCATAAAAGAAGGTGATGTGCGTGTGTTTTGGTATCCGCATACAATCAGTAACGCACACTACCGCATGAAGGTTGAACTTTCATCCGCAGATAGCGCTGCGGTAGTGTTCCCGCGAGCATCCACGGAGTGGACATTCTTGATATTCTAATTCTTTGCTTCTAGGTAATCATTTCTCAAACGCTTCCAGTACATCAGAGCACCCATAAAAAGACAAGCGATTTCTTGTTAATTAAATAAACTGTCACTGAAAAGACTAGTTAACACTGAGGAAGTCCACCAGAAATTCGCATAGAGATTCCTTCAAGAATAGATTAGATACTTTCATCGGACGATATACGAACACAAAAGCAATGTTGGTAAACACTCAAATTCTCAAACCTCATGGTTGAGATGTTTCACATGCGATTCTTGACTCGCCAAACTTATTGCCGAAAAAAACATGCATGAGTTTACTCGTGGTTTTACTCATTGCTTTATGTTTTGATGTTCTTATTATTTACATCGAAGTTTTTAGGATTGTAGATATTATAGAAAAGGATTAAATCTTGAATACAGCAATGATGAATGCCATTAAAAATTGATTTGGATTCGGTTTTACATGGGAACCAGATTTGGCATGAAAATTTGACGCACGAGACAATTTATTCAGGATCGCGCGCGTGTTTACTAACACTGAGCAAAAGCACAAATTTGGCAAAGAAGTTCCCCCGTTATGACGCGATTGCTACACCCTAGCATCCCCGAACACTGCCGATAGTTTAGGCCCAATCCTAAAAAAAAGTCGTTCTTCCCTCTTAGTCGACATTCGATGATTCAAGCTACAAAAAGAAACATTAGTAATTATAACGATTCGAATCAGAAACCATGATACCCGGAGGGCGAAGATAAACATATAACCCCCCTATTCTTTGTTACCATAATCATTCCGCACGCAGGGCCGGTCACCGTCAACGGACCATCGCCACCGAGAAGAGGATGTTGACCATCTATCCACGTGTTGCCCGTCGGGAAACGAACGAACCTGCGGTCCTAGTGCCGCAACACAGGACACCGATGATGCCCAGCAGCTGCTGCAACTACAAGAAAATCGCTCGTCTGACGAGCTTGGACTTGGACTTGTTCTTGTTGTGTGTGGAAGGGAGTTTCGCACAGAACGCGGCTCACTAATAAACAAGAGTATTGTCTGTCTTTTGGGCGAGAATCAAGATATAGGATAGAACCAAATGACCTAGGATGACACGGAGCTGATTGTGCTGGCCAGGTGCGGAAGTTTCTTGGAACGGTGCCAGGCAAATCCCAGCCGTCGCCAGTACGATTGATTAGAAGAATTTTGCACTTGTCTTCGGTAACGAGCACTGATATGTGGAAAGTTATTCAAAGTTAAGTTCCTGTGATTCTGGCCGTTGGCTCGAGGATGGTTTTTACGGTATGGCTTCTGAGCATTGGCGACCGGTTGAATCGTCCATTTGCCTGCACAGTGTTGGATAAGCGCACCACTTCTTGCATCCTGTGTCTTCCTGTTCCTTATATTCGAACATCCACCACGGAACGGATCTTAAGAGTAAAGCTGAAGAATCAGCATGACTTCAAAGAGCGCTGACTTCCGGCATCATAGATGCCGCCATGAGCTGATTCTACTCGACTACTTCCACATGTGTAGATGACATGACGGTCCGTCGCTTTTCAACGTCTATTCAAGAATATTCCATCCCTTCCATAATGTACAACAATTCCATCGGATTATTACCTCTGCAGGGTACGTCCGGGTCTACCGCCGCCGCCACCGGTACCATTCTGGCCGGTTCCTGCTGGTCCTCGCCGTTGGCCACGCTTGGCAACACGTCCGCGTCCTCCGCGGGTGCCCAGCGGTCGATTGGTACGGTTTCCACCGAGGCGGCCATTGACGCTTCCGGAGCGCAAATTCGTTCGTGAGGCGGATCGAGACAATGCGGCCGGTGCCCGTCCGCGGCCACGACGGACATTGGAGCGTCCTCGGATGCGGCCTCCTGTGGCTCCTGCTCGGCCTAGGCGGCTTTCGATATTGTTGTTGTTGTTGTTGTTATTAAAGCCATTGCCAAAACCATTGAGACCGGCACTGCGAGATCTGGCCCGGGGGAGATTTCCCCGGGATCGGGAGCGAGGCAGACGGGCACGCGATCGGGAACGGGAACGAGATCGTCCACGATATGGAGACTGTCGGGCGGATAGGTTGGCGGATGAATTGGTGCGTTGCAACGGGCGACGAGGGCCTCCTCGGGAACGTCCGGCGTTGCCCAGACGGGATGCAATGCTTAGTTGAGAGTTAGACCGACGCAGCGATTGACGTTCGACAAAGTCGGCGTTCATTCTGTAATGAGAAAATGAAAAAAATTATTAGAAAAACAATAAAATATCTTCAGCGTGTTTACTCATAAGACAAAATGAAATTCCCTGAGTTTTACAGGTTTTTCCAGGGGGTAATTTTGAAAGTTTATAATTAACCCTCCTGAGATATTAAGATTTTCGCACCACGATGGCGTAGTGCACGTTCAGCGTGCCTGTCTGGGTCATATTGACCCCAATATCCTACTAGGGTTAAAAATTAGCCCAAATTTTATAAATAAATAAGTAAAAATTCTAAACGAGTATGCTTGAGGTTTTTATCCAATGAATAAATTCTTTAAAATCGCTAAATTCTACCAAGAACATTTCTTGCAAAATCGGTTATTTTTAGACTTTTCAAGAGTTTTGTTGGTTCAATCGCAAAAGTTTGTTTTGAAATTTCCACCGAAAAAGTTCATTCCTCCTGGAAATCTTTCCAAGATTAACGGGATAGCTTTGCAACAGTTTATCTCGGGATTTTTGCAAGATAGGTAGGTATTTGAAGAAGTTGAAGCTCTACCAAGGATTTCTTCCAGCATGTTTCCGGACATTTCTCTTGAACTTCATCCCGGGATTTCTCTTTGTTATTGACACATTCTACCGTGACGTTACAACGATTTGACGCCTTTTCTGTCAGATTTTCCACTATAACTCGTAAATTCGACCATAAACCCTCAAATATTTTTGCATATTCGGATTACTTGTAAAATTTCCAATAAGTATGATCTGTTGAACCGTATGTTTTCATCGGAAAACTATGTTAAAAATAGGAATTAGTAGCGTGACGTTACAACGTTGTCAGAGTCCCAGTCTTTTAGATTGCATAGCGCATTTTTCAAGGTGTTGCTGCTCTTGTATACCACCTGAAATCTGTGATGGTTGAGGGCTCTTGGGATTGGATTAATTAGTTTTGGATAGAAAGGAAGACTAATCCTTTTAACATCCGCCTTTTCCGGCCTCAGTGTCGTGACATTCCTCCTGTGTTTCTTCCTTTCGTGTTTTCTTAAAATTTTATTCACAAACTCCTTTTCGTATCCATTCAACTCAGCAGCTTTGTGGATCCTGTTCTTCTCCTCGACGAAATCATCTCTTTCCATGGGTATATTGTAGAGACGATGGGCCATGGAGTAGAAAGCTGCTTTTTGCTGGTTGGGGTCCGATGTTATGTATCGATCCGTTGAGGTTGATTTTCGATATACATATTCCAAATTTCAGTCTATTATCTTCCCGTCTCGAGATCATCAAGTCGAGGAAGGGTAGTTTACCCTCCACTTCTTGTTCTACCGTAAACTTGATATGTAATTCTATGCTGCGAACCAAACGGAGGAAGGTCCAACTGAAACCCCTTTTTTTGAATCATACACAACTAGTTTATTCAAGCGAAGTCAAATATCTAGGTGTCATACTCGACGCAAAACTGAATTGGAACTCTCATCTCCAATCAGTTGTGCAGAAAGGTCTCAATACACTTTGGGTTTGTTCAAAAACCCTGGGTAAAAGATGGATATATAAAACCATTGTTCGTCCCAGGACTACTTACGCTTCCCTTGTCTGGTGGCCTAAAACTAATGAGGCTGCTGCAAGGGCGAAGCTCAACAAAATCCAACGCACCGCTTGCATAGCGATCACTGGTGCAGTTCGTAGTACACCCACTTTGGCCCTAGACGCAATGCTTCACCTGCCCCGGTTAGATCAATTCATAAAGCTGGAAGCGGAAAAAAGTGCTCTAAGGTTAAAGAGAACAAAAACACTGCTGTCGGGAGACCTTACGGGTCACCTCAGCATATTAAATTAATTTGCCATAAATCCTGCAATAGGAATTTGTAGTGACTGGATGGAAACGGTAGTCAATTATGACTTACCTTACGATGTGTTCATTCCTTCCCGCCAGAAGTGGGAAGGAGGTGGACTCAGATCTATAAATTTCTTCACAGATGGTTCGAAAATGAATAATCTGACAGGCTCCGGAATCTATGGCCCTAGAACAAAAATCTTTGCCCACTTAGGACAGTGGCCCACAGTATTTCAGGCGGAAATATATGCAATACAGTGACGATTCGTTCATTGAGAGCTCGTTAGATGGACTGTCTCGATGGTTGAATGTTCACTGGTTGGGGCAAAACCCAACTAAAAAGCACTGTCAATGTCAAAATAGATGTCAAAACGAGTTTGACGTCTGACCGCAGTCGCATCACAGCTCCTGTATACAGATCGTTTGCACAAGTATGTGAGTGTTCCGTGACGTATTTCTCGTCACTTGCGTGTGTCTAAAGCATTTTGATCAGTTGTCAGTTGCCCCAACGAACGAATACGATTCGCTAATCGGGGAGCAGTCGTGACCCAACCAGCGAATCCGGACTGTATTAGAATGCGTGTTATTATGCCTGAGGAGAAAGTATAGGTTTGCAAAAATATGTATTTTCTCTGACAGCCAAGCGGCACTTAAGTCGCTTAATAACTACACTTGTAACTCAAAGCTAGTGTGGGAATGCATTCTGGCTTTGAAAAACTTATCCATACGCAATTGAGTCTACCTATATTGGATCCCAGGACATACGGGCCTAGAGGGAAACGAGATTGCTGATGGAATGGATCTAATGAAAGGTTCATTGGCCCTGAGCCCTTCTGCGGGATCTCAGACTGCTCTGTAAAAATGGAACTGAACAAATATATGGTCAGTCAAATCACATCAAACTGGAATGCACTTCCCCATACGAGCCAATCCAAAAGGCTCGTAACGATAAACCCCAAGAAAACCCAACAACTATTAGGTCTCAACAAAAGGGATCTCAACATCTACACCGGTCTAATAACTGGACACTGCCCCTGCAGATACCATCTACAAAAGATCGGAGCAATCCAAACCTCAAATTGCCGCTTCTGTGACGAGGAGAGGGAAACATCAGAACACATCCTCTGCAATTGCAGTGCACTCACTCAACGTAGGTTCAAAGTTCTCAACAAGCCCTTTTTAGGGCCTGCTGACATATGAATCTTATCTCCCAAGGACGTGGTTGGCTTCATAAAGCTAGTGTCGCCAGAATGGGGGAGTCACATACTGTAACTCAGGATCTCTATTCATCAATAATAGATGGTCTTGAGTTCAGTCGATACCAAGGTATCTCAGTGACAAATATATTACTGAGATAACTTGCGTACCTCACAGCAAAAGGGTATATCACAATATGTAGTTCTAAAATCTGGACGCAGTGATCTTCACCCGACAAACGAGAGATACTGCGAATTCAGTAGTTCAAGCATCTGGGACAGATACCGCTCTTTGACTACTGCGAAGACGTCGTCAACATAGCGTCTTCAAGCTCTAGGGAAACACCTTTCTTTCTCTAATCCAACTTCGAAGTCACTCAAAAAGAGATTTGCTAGAAGTGGAGAGAGTTTGCTCCCCATGCTGAGGCCGAAAGTCTGCTTGTAGAACTTTTCTCTGAATGAGAAAAAAGTTCTGATTCATACAAACTTCTGCCACCGAAAGATAAGTTTCAATTTGGATTTAGGGCACACACCATCGTTCTAAATGCCTTTGCAGGCTATTCAAGGCGTCATTAACTGGTACGTTTGAGAAAAGCGCAGTTACGTCGAACGATACCAGTACTTCACCTCGCCGTAGTTCGATATCTTTGAGGTGCTCCACCAATTCAACCGAATTACAAACACTTCGTCCATGGGTTCTAGGATGTTCTCTTAATTCTTGAACTAACCAAGCAGCCATTTTCTCGGTAGGGATCGAGACGTTGGAAGAAATCGGCCGCATTCCTACTGGATTCTCGTGAATCTACGGCAAACAGTAGAACGACGCTACCTTTGGGTTGGGCACGTGCAATTTTCGTTCCAGACAGTCTTCACCCACCAAACGCGCTACTTTCTGACGAACGACGTTAGCCTCTTCAATCATCGCATTGAGAGGATCTTTGGGTTTTCCATTCTTGAATCTGCACTCTTCGTATGGACCGCCGTCGATCATGTCAAGAAAATGAGAGTCGTAGTCTGTTTTGTCCATGATCACCACTGCATTTCCTTTATCCGCTCAAGAGTAGACCACAACCCAGATTGATGTGTGGCCATTTGATGAGGATTGGAGACGTCTAGATGGTATGATATCTGCGCAAGCAATATCTTTTCGAGAATTTTTGAGATCGATGGCAGGGCGCTGACTGGAAATCTGTAGGGGCTGTTGGATTACTTGATTTTAGAATCAGTGTTACGACAGCTTTTTTTTCACAGGAAGATGGAATGGTCTTTTCTGCGATGATGGCGTTGAGTATGTGGGTTAGAAACGGCAGTATGAAGGGGCTAAGCATTTTCACGAAGGAGATTGGTAGATGATCGCTTCCAGTAGCATTTGAACTTATCTCGAACATTCTTCTCGCTACTTCCTCTACGCAGGTGGGTTGGAAATTCAATTCTTCGTGAACGTGGACAGGTGCTGCCTTGGGGTCTCCAGTTAGCCTAGTGGTTAAGGCTATGGATCGCCAATCCGGAGACGGCGGGTTCGATTCCCGTTCCGGTCGGGAAAATTTTCTCGACTCCCTGGGCATATCGTATCATTGTACTTGCCTCACAATATACAAATTCATGCAATGGCAGGCAAAGAAAGCCCTTCAATTAATAACTGCGGAAGTGCTCAAAGAACACTAAGTTGAAGCGAGGCAGGCCAAGTCCCAGTGGGGACGTAGAGCCATAAAGAAGAAGAAGAAGAAGAAGAAGGTGCTGCCTCCTGAGTTACTGGAACCGTTGTATTGCGACTATTTGGAAGAGCTAGGTGCCCCTCCGTGAAGAACTTGTTGAGTGGATGGGCGTCGAAACTTTAGGATGGTGCGGTTTTCTTCTCGTTGTTGTGTACTCCTTCCCTACAAAAATTTCTCCAGAGCTGTTTGCCAGGGGAATCAGCAGAGAAGTTTCCGGCGGCGTATTGCTTCTTGGCATAGGTGACTAGGGTCTTTTCGCGATCACGGACACGTTCGTACTCTTTCCACTAATTGCTATTTCTGGTTCGGTTGGTATTACGTACGTATAGCGCGTACGCGAGGTCTCCAACGGCAATAGCTTGTTCGATATCTCGAGTTATCCAAGGTGTGCGTTTATCGCGAACTTTAATAAATCTTTCCGGGGCATGTGCTGGTATGTTAATTCGATTTTCTGATTAACATCGTTTGTTTCGTAGACGTCTTGAAGGTCAATTGCTTGGAAGTCATCTTGTAATCGGACGATATCGATTCCGCGCATATTCCGAACTTTCATCGTTTGGGGTGCGGCTGGGGGAACATGGATGTCTGCAATCAGGTATACAACCTCATGGTCGAAGATGGAGCTTCCGTACTGTGTCTTCGATGTACGGATCGAAGACGAGGAATCAGTAACCAGAAGGTCGATGGTTGTAGCACTTTGCTCGGTTATCCGAGTTGCGGCTGTAGGTAGAGTGGTGAGGTTGAAGAATGAATGGACTCGAGTAATGGCCTCCGCATTGCCGCTGAAATGATTTGCTGCAACGTTAATGTAGTAACCGCCGACCAGTCGAAATCGAATTCTTAAAGGTCAAGCGGAAGTTTTTCATAATGATGTACAAAGTGGAAATTGGATCCATTCAGGTTGTACACTACAACAACACATATGTTGTGGTTGTTGATTTTGCCTTATACTGCGAGGTGTCTTCACCTGGTTCACGAAGAGACCTGATGATTTGGACTGCTTTGATTTCTTTCTAGCCCGGCGCTGCCGTAAGACCTTACTCTGCTACCACGGGAAGGGAATGACGGAAAGTTGTATCCAGGGGCCCGAATTGATCCTATGGGAGATGATGGACGAAGCATGGTTTCCGTTACAGCGAAGAAGTGGTAATGAGAGAGAAAAAGCAAAACTTTGACATCATCAATGTAGCGTTCGAGACTTCGGACGTTAAGGTGCCAGATACGGAGGCTAGAGTTGTTGATTCTAGGCATTTGGTATCAAGTGTTATCGTCTTCTGCTAGAGCATTTTGGATGTAGAAGCGAAAAATGTGTCGGGTTCCACTGCATCGAAGAACACTGAAGAGTTGATCGGCTCCTTCACGTCTGGTCAGCTCGATGGGATGGTCAATGTCTTTCACTTGCGTGTAGCAAGATTATTTGGGGATCAGGATCGAAACTGAGCCATTGCGAACAAATACAGATTGGACCAGCTTCCTATGTTTCAGCCTCACTGCTAGGTTACAGATACATTCCGGATCCTGTGACGGGGAGTACTTCGTTGAGTGTGAACCTGTAGTCTAGTGGCAGTTCAGGAAGGATCTGGCATAGCTTGACGTCGTTATATTTTCTGAAGTACTGGCGGAGAAGTGAATTCCGTGCCTCGCGATCATCGAGGATGACTATGACGGTCCATTTGGAAGCCTTACGTTTAATCGAAAACATTTAACGGTAGGCATGTTGTCAGTTTTCGCATGGAGATTACACTCAGTCGTACGATGAAGATCACCACATTTTACGTATTTTGCTTGCAAATTGCAATGTTGCGTACCCCGTGTCCGCACTGTTGGCATCCAAAACACTGCACCGCATCATTATTCTTCCGAGTGTAGAAAAACGCCAGGAGACGATAACGTTGAGCAGCGATTCGATGTTCTGGAGCGCTTGAATTTTACGGCACCCTTCGGAAATTGCAGCGAGCATGCAGCAATTTCATCGGATCTGGATGCCGATAGCAGTTTGATATTCAGCTTCCACATACTGGATGCCGTACTTTGGGAAACCAGAGAGGACATTGACAGTCCATTGACCAGGCCCAATGGTCAGGGACCTTTTAGTCATCCATGAGTTACGAGTAGGCACGTTAAACAACAGCGGCTGGATTGATGTAGATGTCTTGAAGTTGGAATAATTTGTAGGGAGGGATGATTGCGATAACAGGGTGTCGACTCAATTTTGAAAATCATATTGCCTGACTTTCCCGGACTTTCCAGTCACTTCCACTGAAAATTCCAGGTCATGTAAATCTATGCTTAAAGGTGTCTGCTCATGAAATTAAATTCAATTTTCTGAATTTTCCTGCTTTTTTTCTAAGAGTGGAAAAATAGAAGAAAAAAACAAGTAAACTGCACCAGATTTTTTCCAATAGATTTAAGGTATATTCACAGTATTTCTTCAGAATTCTACCTGATATGCTGTACTGGAAATAACTTTTGACAAGTCCACCAAAAATTCCCTAATTTAGATAAAAGTATTTTAAAAAGACCAGCTTACTTTTTTTAAATAACGCCAAAATTACAACTAGGATATTCGAAAGACATTTCTCCTAGAACATTATTAGGGTGACATCTTAATTTTGTTTATTAGTTAAAACTACTTCAGATGTTCCCAAGCAACACAGATGTTATATAACAGTTACGACAGCGCAAGTTTTGGTTGTATAGAAGTTAATTCGACGTTATTTCAACATTGTGTTAGAATTACGTAAAATAAACTTTTATACAACCAAAACTTGCGCTGCCGTAACTATTATATAACATGTGTGTTGCTTGGGGTTCAGATTTTGTGGCTGCAATTTTGTCGTAAATTTCGCATGTTCATAATGAAAAAAACCTCAAAATAAAATCCGTCAAGCACTCTACAAAAATCCTTCAGCAAGAAATTTATCCAAAAGTTCTGCAATATTATTTCTGATACTAATGAAAAGTACAGCGAGATCTACATGCACTTTAAAATCTTTCCTAATATGTCAAAAACACCTTCATGAATCGCGTAACTTTCCAAGTAAAATTTTCTAAGAGGTCTGTCACAATGCCGACAAACTCACTTAGAACTCCTAGTGTTTTTTCTCGGAAATGCACCACGTTTATGTTGCAAAAATTATGTTCCAAAAATACTTTTAATAGCTCCATCAAGCACTTTCGAAAATTCGTACGGGTTTGCTTGCTAAACTCTCTGATGTCTTTAAGCATTCATTGAAATCGGTAGATGTTTCAATATTCTTCTAAAATAATTTCAAAAACTAGGAATTGCAACACGAATTCCACTTGAAGGACTTTTAGGAAATTGAAAAGGCGCTGTCCATAAACTACGTAGACTTTTTTCAGCCATATCAAAACCCCAACCCACCTTCCCCTTCGAAGACTTTTGTTTATACAAAAATTTTGAAATGTGTATGAAGCCTTGACTTTGGCCAGACCCCCCGTCTCCTCCTAAGAGTCTACGTAGTTTATCGACAAGGCCTGATTCTGTATTCGTTACATAATTATCATCTTGAAATAGCTGAAACTTTTCAAATGCTTTTCAGGAATATAACATGTAAAAGAGAATGTCTTTTCTAAATTTGTAATTTTATTGGGATCTTTGGTAAATTAGTCACTTGATTCTTTCCATATTCTCATAAAAAATTGTTGCGTATTGCGCAATCGATATTTTAAAGATGCACGCGTTCAGTGTTCAGTGTGTTAGAGCGGTTTCCAATACCTCTTCAAGTGAGAGAACTGAGAGAAAAGAGAATGAAATAAAATAGGATCAGATTGATCTGTGACTCCAACGAGAATAGTTGTGTTTTTCTTCAATTTGATCAAATGAACGAAGTTCCCAATTAAAGTATAATTTATTTAAATTGTTAAAATATAACAGCTGGCGACGAAGGTAAATTGGATTGAGTAGTGTCAAACGGAATATTTCTTGTAGCAAAGAAAATTCTAGTGTGACTGGTGTAAAGTTTGCAGAGTAGTGAAAACTTGTGCGTAGATGGTGTGCTAGTGTTGAACATTCAGTTTGAATAAAAGCAGCCATTGAAGTAGAAAAGCTAAAGAAACATTAAAAAAAATATATATATTTTTCGATTTATAAAAAGCTAAAAAGTGGTTATTTTGTCTAACGTGCAGTGGTCATCTTTTGTTCTTTTCATCGTTTACAGTTGCAATTACAGTGACCGCCATAGCAATTGTATCTGCTGTGGAACAAATTCACAATTGAACATTGTGAAAAGAACAAAGAAATCTGGCGCCTTGTTGCTGGTCATCTAACGTGAGCTACGCACAGTGAGAATAGTGAGGCGGAATTAGCGGCGAGAATTCACCGTGAGTAGTGAGCTGCGTTGCGAGAAAGGCCGTCGGCTGTGTCTCATCTCATTCATCACTCAAAGGTCTACGACTGTGTGAGTGCATCTGCATCAACCGTAAGTTTTTTTCCTAGTGTTATTGCAAAAACATAAAACAATATGCCGTCGTTTGGTACTCTGGATCACTACGTAAAAGGCTCTTCTTTCACTAACTACATGGAGCGACTGGAACACCTGAGCTCGTTTAATGGTTGGACAGAGGCAAATAAAAAATCTGTTCTTATTGCACTTACTGGTCCAGTGGTGTATGATGAGTTGAAACTTATTTTCCCCACTGTAGAGTTAGCAACACTCAATTATGCTGACATGGTGAAGAAATTGAAAGAGCGGTTTGATAAAGTGGATCCTGACATGATGCAACGGTTTCATTTCTATAACAGGTTTCAAAAAGGTGATGAATCTGCTGAGAGTTTTATTTTATCAGTAAAATTGCAAGCAGAGCTGTGTAATTTCCAACAGTTCAAAGAAACAGCCATCAGGGATCGTCTAATTATGGGAATGCTTGACAAGGAACTACAGAAGTCATTATTAATGTCTGAGGAGTTAACGCTAGCAGTGATCGAAAAGAAATTATTGAGTAGTGAAGTGGCTAACAAGCAGACAAGAGCGATGACTGGTGAACTGAAAACCGACCAAGTGCATTCTGTTAAAAGTAGATTAGGCGATAAAGTCGGTGAGAGTAGTCGTGAATACCGCAGTCGTTATGATAATCAGTACGGTAGCCGAAATTTTAACAGGAATGATAAACGTGTTAGTTTTCGAGCAAGATCGCCATCCGGTCACAGGGCTCGCCGATCGTACGCGAACGCAGTATGCAATTATTGTAAAAAGAAGGGTCATCTCAGGCGTGATTGTTACAGTTATCAGAACAGGTACTCAGTGCGATTTGTGAAAGAGAATGATGACAAAGACACTAGTTATGACTTCAAACGGTCAGCAGGACGTGAAAGCTCGGATGAAGAAACGGACGGTATGGAGTGTTTAATGATATCGGCGGTAAAAATGATTAATGAACCTTGTATGATAACAGCAAAAGTGCAAAATCGTTCGATGCGAATGGAAATAGATTCGGGGTCAGCTGTGTCGGTTATAGGTCAGGCTGATTATAAGAAATTGTTCTGCGGTGTTCCAATGGTTCGATCTAGTAGGCACTTGGTAGTTGTTGATGGTGCTCGCCTAAGAATACTTGGTGAGATTTTGGTGCAGGTTGAATTGAATGGTGTCGTGGATGAGCAAAAGTTAATTGTCTTAGAGTGTAGCAACAGCTTTGTTCCATTGATAGGCAGGTCTTGGTTGGATCGTTTCTATCCAGGCTGGAGGTCTGGTTTTACAAATGCGACGATGATCAATAATTTGGCTCAAGATAAAGGTATAGAAGGAATAGTTAACGGTTTGAAAACTAAATACAGTAAAATTTTTGATAAAGACTTTTCAGAGCCGGTTGTTGGATATGAAGGTGACCTGGTTTTGAAAAGCGACCAACCGATTTTTAAGAAGGCCTATACTGTACCGTACAAGCTAAAGGAGAAAATGGAAAAACACTTGGAAATGCTCGAACAACAGAAAGTGATAACACCTATAAAGGCTAGCGAGTGGGCGTCACCTGTGATAGTGGTAGTGAAGAAGGATCAGGATATCCGAATGGTAATAGACTGTAAGGTATCAATTAACAAAGCAATAGTGCCTAATACGTATCCACTACCACTAGCACAGGATATATTCGCCTCCCTAGCAGGCTGTAAGGTTTTCTGCTGTCTTGATCTGGCTGGTGCTTATACACAGGTTAAACTATCGAAGAGATCCAGAAAGTTTACTGTTATAAATACGATGAAAGGGTTGTATACATACAACAGGCTTCCGCAGGGTGCTTCGAGCTCTGCGGCAATTTTCCAACAGATCATGGATCAGATACTGCACGGTTTGAAAAATGTTAGTTGCTATTTAGACGACGTCTTAATAGCTGGAGAAACAATAGAAGAGTGTGCTAAAACTTTGGAATTGGTTCTCGACCGGCTAGCAAAAGCAAATGTGAAAGTTAATTTCAAAAAGTGCAAATTTTTTGTAACTAGACTGCCGTACTTGGGACATCTGTTAACTGACAAAGGTCTTTTGCCGTCTCCAGAAAAAGTTTCGACGATTAGCCAAGCCAAAGCACCTACAAATGTTACGGAGTTAAGAGCTTTCCTTGGTTTGGTCAATTTTTATAACAAATTTTTACCAAATGTTTCGACAAAGCTAAGGAGTCTTTACGCTTTGTTGTCCAACGATACAAAATTTGAATGGACTGAGGAATGTGAGGAAGCTTTTCGATTTTCCAAAACGGCTTTGTTAAACGCAGATATGCTTGAGTATTACGATCCACAAAAACCACTCATAGTAGTTTCAGATGCTAGTTCATATGGATTGGGGGGGGTGTTAGCCCATGAAGTTGATGGTTTAGAAAAGCCCATATGCTTTACTTCATTTTCATTGAATTCTGCTCAAAAACGATACCCCATTCTTCATTTGGAAGCATTGGCACTAGTTTGCACGGTGAAGAAATTTCACAAATTTCTTTTTGGCCAAACATTCAAGGTGTATACTGACCACAAACCTTTGGTAGGTATATTTGGCAAAACGGGCACCAATTCATTGTTTGTGACTAGGATCCAAAGATATACTATGGAGTTGTCTATTTATGATTTTGTAATTGAATACAGAGCATCTGTGAACATGGGTAACGCTGACTTTTGCTCACGTTTTCCGTTAGAACAGTCAGTACCAAAAAGCTTGGATATTGGAAATATAAACAGTTTGAACCTTTCAAGCACATTTCCTCTAGATTATGCCTTGATAGCCAAAGAATCTTCGACGGATTCTTGTTTGGCAGAAGTGATAAAATTTGTTGAAAATGATTGGCCGGAAAATCTACAGGGTTCGTTTAAAGATTTTGCTTCTTTGAGAACTGATCTTGAAGTGGTTCAAAATTGCCTTCTTTACCAAGACAGAGTTGTTATACCTACATCATTGAAAAATGGTATACTTAAGCTTCTGCATGCCAATCACATTGGCATAACAAAAATGAAGCATTTGGCACGACAAACGGTGTTTTGGCCTGGATTATCAACCGACATAGAGCATTTCGTGAAATCTTGCGAGGCATGTATAAAAATGGGTATAGTTCCAGCAAAACCACCTCATAGTAAATGGATACCAACGACCAGACCTTTCAGTCGTATCCATGCTGATTTTTTCTATTTTGAAGGTAAAACCTTCCTGTTGGTTGTAGACAGTCACTCAAAGTGGGTGGAAATAGAAGTAATGTTGCATGGTACAGATGCAAAACGGGTTAATAATTCGCTTGCATCCCTTTTTACTAGATTTGGGTTACCTGATGTGATGGTTACGGATGGAGGACCACCTTTTAACTCTAGAGAATTTACATCTTTCCTACAGAAACATGGAGTAAAAGTTATGAAAAGTCCTCCTTATAATCCCACTAGTAATGGGCAAGCGGAACGCTTAGTTAGAGTAGTTAAAGATGTTTTCAAAAAGTACCTATTAGATCCTGAAATGAGGGAATTAGATTTGAAGAGTAAAATCAACTTTTTCCTAATTAATTATCGCAATCAAATAGCAAACAAAGATGGACTTCCTCCATCGCACAAAGTGTTATCGTACAGGCCCAAGATTTTACTCGACTTAATTCACCCAAATAAGCAATATGGCAAGTTTTTGGACGAACCTAACACTACACAAATTGATGTAAAACTCCCTGAGAAACCAGACCCATTTTTAAAGCTAGTGGTAGGGGATACTGTTTATTATAAAAACTACAGAAAAACCGATCCTGAAAGATGGATTGAGGCGAGATTTGTCAAACAAATTTCTAATAACACGTTTGAAATCTCCCTCCACAGGACAACCATCATGGCTCACAGGAGTCAGTTGAAGCTACCCCACTCGAGAAGCCAAAGTTCGAAATTGGCACTACCAGAAGTGCAGAGAAGGAAGCGCAGTTACCCGAATCCAGACGACATGGAATTCCAGGGCTGGTCTGAGCCTGAGGAAGAACCATTTCTAGGGTTTCCCGAACAAGTATTGGACGACAGATACGGCCACAGTTCCAAACAGTCGAAGCGACCGAAATTAGACGACGGTGTGATCATGACCAGAAGCCGAGCGAAGAGACAGAATAGTGGATTAAACTAAATGAATTATTCTGAACGTAATATTTGCATGAAGTGCTTTCAGATCTAGCAATTAAGTAAAAAAAAAAAAGAATTCGAGTACTTAAAAAGAATTGTCTGAATTGTTTAAATCATTAAGCTTTACTGAATATGATAAGTTAAGTGTTAAGTTCACAAAAGTTCTATAGAGGGAAGGACTGTTGCGTATTGCGCAATCGATATTTTAAAGATGCACGCGTTCAGTGTTCAGTGTGTTAGAGCGGTTTCCAATACCTCTTCAAGTGAGAGAACTGAGAGAAAAGAGAATGAAATAAAATAGGATCAGATTGATCTGTGACTCCAACGAGAATAGTTGTGTTTTTCTTCAATTTGATCAAATGAACGAAGTTCCCAATTAAAGTATAATTTATTTAAATTGTTAAAATATAACAAAAATCTCGATGGTTTCTTTACTGTAGACTTAGATCTATGAAGGACTTCTTGCAGAAGGCAAGACTCAGTTTTTTTTTTCAGAATTTGACCCACATAGGTATTTTTATCAAACAATTAAACCTGCATATAATCTGGTACGCATCATAGATTATATCGGATGTATTCGTGAGTTATCAACACAGATATTTTGCCGTACCAAGAAACATTTCAAAAGTTCACCCAATTTTTAAATTTACGTAAATTTAAATAGTGGTCTGTTCGAGAACACGGTAGAAAACTATTATGAATCTTGTTTCACGATGTCACCAAATAATGTCACGAGTAATCTGAAAAAATAATCATTTGAATCCTGTGAGGACTATGCAGGAGATTAAAGATGGCGTTTGGATACAAAATAAAACTTGTGAAAATTTGTGAAAGACATGCGAAAAGTCTGGTAAGGAAAGTTTGCTAAATAGTTTAGAAAATTCACTGAAAATTGTATTTGAGTTTCGTAAAAGAAGACTACTTCAAGGACCTGGGTAAAATAATTTAGATTTTTTTAGGGTTTAGATATCACCATGAGTTAAAAATGTATTAAAATGGTGTGAAGTAACTTGGGTATCCAGTTCTCCAGTGCATAAGGTTTTAATTGCTTTTAGATGTGCTTAAAGAACACTAAGTTGAAGAGGCAGACCAAGCTCTACTGGGAGCGTAGATGTAGAATGCATCAGACGAAATATTACGCAATCATCTCGGGAAAATTTTCCTGGAATTATTGCTCAAGTTTCAACAAAGATATCTCCAGAAAATAATAAAAATCACTAGTTAAAGCTATGTTCACTTAGAATCCGGAATCATGTCACATTTTCTAGTGGCGCTCTCAATGAACATAATCATCATTCTTTTGCAGCACTCTGATCATACACTAATCCTCTTTAAATGGTGAAAATTTCATCGTTTTTTTTGCAACGAGTGAAAAGTTATTTCAGATTGAAGACAAGAGGAGGAAAAAAATCTTGCACAAACACGTTGAAAATTTAGCGTGGTCAGGTACGACAGTCGCGAAAAATGTTAATATCGTCAAAACCATTATGTGATATGTGCACAGATGTTGTTAACCATGGCATAAGGAAGTGTCCTCGGAAGAAAAAAGCTTGGGTTCATTGATAAATCTGCTTTGAATTTGAAGATTTGGCAAGAAGTTCGAACTCTGGGCATGGTTTTTTCGCAACAAGATGATGAGAACCAATCCATACAAGGATGACAGCCTCAAGAATCTCGTGCTGCTTTTCAAAAACGCACACAAGGGATATGTAGAGGTTTTACCTATTTTGATGAGCTGCCATGACAGCCGGAGACGTTCAGTGGTATCGTCACAGATGGGTAGTGTTTATCAACGAAAAAACACTCAAATTTCGCGTTTTCTCAATTCACTGAATTGCCCCTCATTTCGCAATAAAAAAAAAGTTTGGCAATTTTTCTTCGGAATCCTAGTCAGACTAGTCAAGGCACTCAGGACACTGCATAGATGACCTGATTGTTGAACAAACATGCGGAAGGGGTTGTTGCTAACATTTACCACCGTTGTGCAGATTTTTAGAGAGGTCAACACTGAAAAAGTGAGAAAATGTGTGAAAAATAAAAATAAATAATTTCAATGATATTTTTCCATGAAAGTACAATAAATAACCTTTGTTTTGAGGGCTTCACCTTTTATGTTTGTTATTACATCCTTAAGATATACGTGATTTTGTCATTCCGGATTCTAAATGAACATAGCTTTAGTGGTCTGAACAACAAACTTCTGGGCATGGCAAGACTTTACCCACCAATAAATTCATCAGAAACCCATCTGGCATCTCAGAACAATATCACCAAAGAATGGACCAAAAATTCGCCCAACATTACATTGAGTATAGTGTCATGTACTTTTAATTTTTAGCTTATTAACCGGACTTTTAATTTTGTTATGAAATAAGGCTTCATGATAAAATTCAGAATAGCATTACGTTAACTGAATGCTACAAACATCAGGATGAAGTTAATACATTGATTTGATCGTAAATCAGAATCATAGACGTTACAGTTTAAATAAACAATTTAGTAAGTTTTTCAAATTCCGTAACTTGTTGTATAACTCGAATACATCCTTTTATGACTATCGTGAAAAATTTTCCCTGACCATCAACAAAATTCCCTGACTTTCCCTGATTTTCCAGGTCCAAAAATAAATTCCAGGTTTTTCCAGGTAGTCGACACCCTGGATAAGGAATCGGTCGATAATCGAAATTACCGGAGTTTCTCCGGTTCCGTTGAGGATCTTCAGGCAGTGAACTCCTTGCCTACACGGAGAAAAAATAGTGTATGTAGTATGAAACAACATATAGGTTTGTTGAATTTCAAGCCAAATAATCAATAGTTTTAGTTAATTGCCGGTCTTATGTGAAAATCTCAAGAATGTATTATATACCCAGGAAATCGAGAAAATTTTAAGAATAGATCCCGTCGTCTACGAATTAGCGAGCCTTATCCGCTAGGCTCTGACGAGCCATTTGGCATGGTTGCGACAATCCAAGGTATCAATGAGTAGTACATATCAGCTCAAAGCTATGCTCCATTTTGTTTCTCTGAAACATATCGAGAATATCAAATGCCTATATTGCAACGCTGCTGTGTGCAGCATAGTTGTCCCATGTTAATAGGGATTCCCATAGAACATGGGACAACTATGCTGCACACGCCAGAACAATTCATGAAAATGTTTTTTTTTTCTTCGAATGAATGAATTATGTCACCTATAAAAAACCCTCCACCCCAATGTTTTTGCCCTACTTCTATTTCCTACTATCACCCCATATATTCCGCTGCTAGTCACGAAAACAAAACCATCCTGACAACCGTCAATCCGCGTGGTTTATTTTGCTTTTCCATCTGATTTATGGCTTGGAAACAAATAAAATAGTTAGGTTGATCGATTACAAAAGTGTCTGTTTAGCAACTATGTTTCAGAGGAGCCTATGACAAACGGCGACCACTGTCTTTTCGAATGCTAAGAGCCACCCCTCAGTTGGGAGGGAGTGCCTTCAGTTTATTATATCCTTGAGGAGCAGAATGCCAACAGCTACTCATTTGACGTTCCAATCTTATCCTCTGCAAAGGATCCCCACTCACTTACGGTATCACTAGCATCAGTACTTACGTAGCAATGTCTGAGAAGCTGTTCGATCGCTGCAGCCGTCGGGAACCTCCCGCCAGGGACAATGTGTTGCCCGCCGCTCGTCTCAGTTGAGTACGCGATGCCAAACTGGTCCGATTAAGTCTCTGCCGGCCGGAACGGATCGTTTTCTGGAAAAAGACCAACACACAAAAACGTCATCATCGCACTCTTTTAGAAGATGATGTCATTGACCTCTGCCCTATGATCACACTTACGTTTCTCAAACGTAGAGCCGCGGCCTGTGACTGTCCAAGGTGGCGCCGATCCAGCTGGTTGACAAGCTGCCGATTGGCGTACGAGTTCCGAGATGCAAATGAATCCACCGAATTTGAACGTTTCCGCAAAATACCACCGTTGTTCCGTTCGCGACCAGCGGCCGGCTTGTCCAGGGGGCTCATTTTGGACATAATTGTGAACCGGTCGTTCAGCGAAACGCCAGTCGATCCGTTGAAGTGAATCTTGTTGATCGCACTCATCATGGTTCCGGTCCGAATCTGTCAGCTGCGGAAAATCCGCTTTCCGTCGTCCAACAAGTCGGGCTTGCTGCGATCCGACACAAAACAATCAATTCAAAGATGGCGGAATCTGAAAATAGACCGCAAAATACGGATTTATTATTATGCCTCAGATCGGTAGGTAGGCAAGAAAATCTCCACCGTAAGGTGCTTTCATCCATCAGCAAAGTCTGATTCACCAAAATCTATTTATGGAACTCAAGTTTTCCGGGCAAAAGGAATGAAACTCAACCACCCATTGTTTTGGCAGCCTCCATCTTTTCTCCCGTGTTACGAAATGCAAATTACTCACCTTTTCACGAATTGCGTTGTCGGAAGCACTTAGTTCGCCGCTCAAAACTATGCAAGTTCAAAACTTAATTCTATACTTCCGGTAAATCTTAGCACTTTTTACGAATTCAAAACTTCCTTTTTAGGTAGAATCAATCACCTTTCTCCCACACGCGGCACGCTTTTTCACTTTTTTTCGATGCTGAAGCGAAGAATACAAACTTCGAAGCGAAGAGCAACAACCACGTCCGTTCTTGTTGCCGTTCGGGAACTTTTTGGTCGGGGAAGAAAAAAGCAACGAAACCAAACGCCGCGAAAACGAAACAGAAGCACAAAAGGAATGTGAAAATTTAATTGATCTAGTACCTAGTCTAGTACTTCATTGGGTGGTGCGTCACTTTTTTGCCCATGTGGCGAATCAATGCACGGAGAAAAATATTAACCCTCGTCGACAATGACCCCCTTTTCAACGTTTTTGTTTTGCTCACCTCGTTCTACCGCGATTTTGGTTTTGGCCGAACGAACGACTGAACCAAACAAAATTTTTTCACAACAGTCGCGAGTCCGCGCGAGTGAGTTCATAATCGTGATCAAAAATTCAAAATCCAAAACAATTCCCAATCCTTTCCATTTGTGCTGGCAGCGACCGCCACTGACCGGCGCAAACTATAAGAATGTCCACCCGGGGAGCTCGAGACGACCAACCGGATGAGTCCCAACTCTCGGTCCTGCTGGAATGTTGCATCTGTTTCCAAGGCCTTCGCAA